>NW_020625486.1:1265083-1565083 GCF_003573695.1 Papaver somniferum
GATTTACCAATTGATCGATTCAACGCACAACCTGTGATATTTTAATTATATAACAAAATATAATGCGGAAAAGAAATAACGCAGACACCAGAAGTTTTGTTAACGAGTAAACCGCAAATGCAGAGAAACCTCGGGACCTGGTCCAGATTGAATACCACATTGTATTAAGCCGCTACAGTCACTATCCTACTACAAACTAACTGCGGTCCAGACTGTAGTTGAACCCCAATCAATCTCACACTGATCCAAGATACAGTTGCGCTCCTTACGTCTCTGATCCTAGCAGGATACTACGCATAGCTGATCTCACCCACAACTAAGAGTTGATACGACCCAAAGTCGAAGACTTTAATAAACAAATCTGTCTCACACTACAAGAATAGATATATCAGTCTTTCACAGAAATACCTACGAGTTTTGTTCTGTCTTTTGATAAATCAAGGTGAAAAGAAACCAATTGATATACCGGACTTATATTCCCAAAGAACAACCTAGAAATATGGGTCACCTCACAATAATCTTAATCGAATGGCGAAACAAGATATTGTGGAATCACAAACGATGAGACGAAGGTGTTTGTGACTACTTTCTATCTTGCCTATCGGAGATACAAATCTCAAGCCAATCTTATGATTGCACTCAATCACGATAGTGTTAGAGCATTGCTCGGTCGAACTCGCATGCGTTGCTATCTCAAGCACGTTTATAAATGTTAGTGATCAAAACTATAAGTCTTTATTTCTAGCCTATCATAGCTAAGGTCTCGGACTAGGATAGAAAGTGTAGTTGAGCTCAAGACTCCATGTCAATCATCATACAAGACGAAGGACTACTGAAGGAACTAGTGGATCTTCATCGACTAAAAGGTATGTAGAGACTTGAACTTATCTGTCACTCAAAAGTCTATTTACTATATCTCCTACTCTTGAGACAAAAGTCCTTTTGATATAGACTTTCATTATACACATTTGCTATTTCGAACCGAGTTTACTCGCCTATCTATTTATCGAAATATGTGTTGGTAAATCTTTCGCTTTATCCTAATTCATCTTTGCCTAGTGACGAAAGTCATGTTATGTTTCAATCACTTTGAGAATTGCTCTGACGAAAAATGGTCTTTGAATAACGTCTATATAACGTCCTCTGAGAATGTATAAATGATTGAAATGAGAGTTTAGACTACATAACCATTGATGGATATAAGCATTGTTGTGGAAACACATATGTGCATAAGTCATATCCCTTGAACAAAAGTTTGCCAACTTTGTTGATCAAGAGAAATGGAAGTGGCGTGAGCCAAGTCCGCGAACTGGCGGAAGTTCTCGACCCGAGAAATTATGCTGGAGTTTGTGTACTTCTTCCATAAGCTTAAGTCCGCGAACCCAGTCCGCAAACTTGAGAGGTTATATATCTAAAACCGGTTGTTCTTGAAATCATGTTTATTAAACTAAGGAATGCTTTGGAAAACCGTGGATATTTCATGAACCTATTCGAGTGAATCAAACCGTTTTTTGCTTCGATTGTGTCTTGTGTAGTTACATAAAGATCTAAGCAATTGAACAAATCTCTAACTAGTTCATTTGAGTCATTTGCACTAGTTATGGTGAAGAAGAATATGGTTGATATGAAAGTGATCATATGGCTAACCATTGGTTAAGTATTGTTGGACCATCAAATGTTAATATTTGGGTACGGTTCATAAACCCAAAATGGAACATTTCATTTGTATGTAACAAGCTAAGTTTTCGATCTAACGGTTGAGAAATATTATCTTGAATCTAATCAGGTTTTCATCTAACGGTGAATATTGAATGCTTTGTTACTAATCTAACATTGATTGCAAACCCTGATTTGAAAGTGTATATAAGGGAGAACTCTAGCAACTGGGAAACCTAATCCCCACACCTTACGTGTGATACTATTTGGATAGCTAGAGTCGATTCTCCTTTAATCTTGGGTTTTATTCTTCTAAAACCAGGTTAACGACTTAAAGACTCCATTGGGATTGTGAAGCCAGACCGATACTAATTTTCTTGTAGTTATGTCATGTGATCTTGCCGTTTCTATTGTACGAGTACAATTTTAATAATTGGCTTGAGATTTATATCTCCGATAGGCAAGATAGAAAATAAATCACAAACACTTCGTCTCATCGTTTGTGATTCCACAATATCTTTTTTTGCTGCGTCGATTAAGACTATTGCGAGGTGATTGATAATACTAGGCTGTTCTTTGGGAATATAAGTCTGGTTTATCAATTGGTTCCTATTCACCTTGATTTATCAAAAGACTAAACAAAACTCGTAGGTATATTCGTGGGAGACGGATTTATCTATTACCGTAGACTTTTCTGTGTGATACAGATTTGTTTATTAAATTCTTCGAATTTGGGTCGTAGCAACTCTTAGTTGTGGATGAGATCAGCCAAGGGAATCAAGTGCGCAGTATCCTGCTGGGATCAGAGGCGTAAGAGCATAAATGTACCTTGGATCAGTGTGAGATTTATTGGGGTTCAACTACAGTCCAGAACGAAGTTAGTTTGGAGTACACTAGTGTCTGTAGCGGCTCAATACAGTGTGTGTTCAATCTGGACTAGGTCCCGGGGGTTTTCTACATTTGCGGTTTCCTCGTTAACAAAATTCTGGTGTATGTGTTATTTCTATTCCGCATTATATTTGTTTATATAATTGAAATAATACAGGTTGTGCGTTGTTCAATCAATTAGAATATGCGACCTATTGGGTTGTTGATTTAAATTGATTGACACTTGGATATTGGTATTTATTACCATCCAAGTTATATCTCTTTGATAAAGACTCACAGATTTCTATTTCCTTAAGTAAAGATCAATTTGAGAGATTGAGATATAAACTCTTTGATATACTTTTTATCTAGATTGAGTCTAACTGTCTAGTTGATTCTATAGAAAGTATATTGGAGTTTGTCCATACAGATTGCTAATAGAATTGTTGGGTGTGGTTGTTATACCCCGTATTTTCAATTGGTATCAGAGCAGGCAAACACATTTAAGACCTCAAAAGTCTGTGTTTGTAGCGATCTGACTCTATGGACGGAAACGTCTCCAGAAACGCTTCACCAGGATTAAAACAAGCGTAGAATAAGTTTTAATAAAGTGGTTATTCTCCAGAAAAAGTGTGGTGAACAAATCCGGATCAACTCTGATCTCATAGCAGAAATTGCAATGATGAAGGATTTGAAATCTGTTAAAATCCCTTTAATGGATTTGAATAACTCATGTTGTTCCTCTCAGAAGAACAGTCGTAAGTCAGGTGATAAACGACGTTCACATGTTATCAAAACTGATATGACCCAGAACTTCTCTGACGATGTTAAATGTGTTGTCCCATGTTTGTTTTGTGATTCCTCTAATCACCTTCAACATACTTGTATGTCCTTCCAAAAGATCCTAAAAGTTGCAAGTATTCTTCACACGAAAACTAAACAACTTAGTGCCTCTCTAAAAGGACGTATAAAACTATCAGGAAACCCTAAACAAGAAAGTACTAATAGTATGGGAGCTTTTGCTTTAAAATCAACATCACCCTTTAAATGGTTTCTTGACAGTGGATGTAGCAGGCATATGACAGGTGATCTCACATGGTTTGTTTCTTCTGATGACTATGAAGGAGGTCCAGTAACTTTAGGAGATGGGAGTTGTTGCTACATTAGCAAGAAAGGGACGATCAAACTGCCCGGCGTTCCTGAAATCCACGATGTAGTATACGTAAAAGGTATGACTGCAAATCTTCTTTACGTTAGTCAAATTTGTGACAAAGGCCATCGAGTTGTCTTCAATGCAAATGGATGTGACATTGTAGCAAAAATTGGGAAAGTAATTTTTCAAGGAACTCGTGGTAAAAACAACTGTTATCTTCTTGATACTCAGTTTAGCAATTGTTGCAATTTGACTAAGGTGGAATCTACACATCTTTGGCATGAGCGTTTTGGTCACATCAATTATCGTCTTCTAACTAAGATCATTAAAAAAGAAGTTGTTAGAGGTGTTCCCAAAATCAATGCAAAGATTGAAGGTGTATATGGTGCCTGTCAAAAGGGAAAACAAACGAAAGTTCACCATAAATCATCTCGAGATATTCTCACTAAAGCTCCACTTGATTTAATTCATATGTATCTCTTCGGACCAATTCAACAACCCACGGTTGCTGGTAAGAAGTATGGTTTAGTTATGGTAGATGATTACACCAAATTCACTTGGGTTGCATTTCTGTCTCATAAAAATGAAAGCCTTGATGAATTCAAGATTATTGTTAAACGAATCCAGAACGAACAAGGTCGCAAACTAAAGAAAATTAGGAGCGACCGTGGAACTGAAATTCAAGGATACTAAGGTGTTTGAATTTTGTGATGAACTGGGGATTATTCAACAATATTCACCACCCATTACTCCTCAAGCTAATGGAGTTTCAGAAAAAAAGAATAGGAACATTCAGGAAATGTCCAGGGTAATGCGCCATAAGAAAAACTTACCTCTAAGGTTTTGGGGAGAAGCTTTTTTTACGACATGTTATTTGATCAAACGTGTTTACTTACGGTCTAAAATCCTAAACACTCCTTATGAGTTGTCGTATGGAAGAAAACCCAACCTTCACTACCTTAGAATGTTCGGAAGTAAATGCTACATTCTAAAAGATCGAGAACAAAGAGGGAAATTCGATACCAGGATGAAGGCATCTTTCTTGGCTATACTTCTGATAGCCGTGGTTTTCGAGTATTTAATCTCAGAACCTAGGTTATGATGGAATATGCTAATGTTATCATCGATGATATTAGTGATTTTCATCATGATAACCCTCCTGCTGAATTGCCTCCAACCGAAACAATTAAGAAAGTCAAAGAAATACCAGAATCAGTTGAAGTTATTCCAACTGTTGTTGATCCTGATATTTCTAGTGACGAGGAGAAGAGCACTGATCAAGATACTCCTGAAGAACAAGAACGTGTCCCTCCACGATACCTTTGGGTTCAAAGGAATCATGATTCCAACATTATTATTGGGGGAAGATATTCTACAACTAAGACTAGAGGTAAACTTCAAAATATGTGCAATTTTGGTTGTTATTTGTCACAAGTAGAACCGAGAAATATTGATGAAGCTCTGAACGATCCCTCTTGGGTAAATGCAATGCATGAAAAGTTAAATCAATTTATAAGACAAGACGTATGGGAACTCGTACCTTGTCCCTCCAATGTTAATATTATTGGAACAAAATGGATATTCAAGAATAAGTCTGATGAATTTGGCACAATTATCAGAAATAAAGCCAGACTTGTCGCTCAATGATATTCACAAATTGAAGGTATCGACTTTGAAGAAACCTTTGCTCCTATGACACGCCTTGAGTCCATTAGACTTTTATTAGCTCATGCTTGTTTTCTCAAGGTTAATCTTTTCCAAATAGATATTAAATCCTCATTCCTAAACGGAATTCTAAAGGATGAAGTCTATGTTGCTCAACCTAAAGGATTTGAAAACCTTGATTTCCCAAATCATGTTTTTAAGCTCAAAAAGGCATTATATGGGTTAAAACAAGTACCTAGAGCCTGGTTTGAAAAACTTACCACTTCTCTTATTAGAAAAGGTTTTTCAAGAGGTGGAGATGATAAAACCTTATTTACCAAATGGAGTGGGAAATATGTTGTCATTGCTCAAGTCTATGTAGATGATATTATCTATGGTTCAGCTTTAGAGAAGCTTGCAAAGGATTTTCAAGTTTCACTTTCTAAAGAGTGTGAAATGAGCAATGTTGGTGAATTAAAGTTCTTTTTAGGATTACAGAATCAACAACATAAGTATGGAATATACTTATCTCAAGAAAAATATGCAAGGGATCTTGATACAAGATTCGGTCTAGATAAGTCAAGTCCTAAACTGACACCTATGCCCACTACTGGTAAACTACACAGAGATGAGAAAGGAGTAAAAGTAGATCAAAAGTTGTATCGATCTATTATTGGTAGACTTTTATATCTTACAACCACTAGACCTGATATTTCTTTTAGTGTTGGTTGTTGTGCTAGATTTCAGGCTAATCCAAAATAATCTCATCTTGTAGTTGCAAAAAGGATCATACGATATGTCAATCACTGTGTCGGGTATGGTCTATCTTACACTTTTGATACTAACACTGATCTTTCTGCTTATTCAGATGTTGATTGGGAAGGATGTGTAGAAGACAGAAAAAATACATCAGGGGGTTTCTATTATTTAGTACTGAATCTTGTTGCTTGGAATAACAAGAAACAGAATTCACAATGCATGTCTACATGTGAAGCAGAATATATCGCTGCTGGCTCATGCTGCACTCAACTCCTATGGATGAAACAAATACTAGCTGATTATGGAATTGATACTGGAATAATGAAGATTTTTTGTGATAAATCTAGTGTGATTCGAATTACTGAGAATCTCGTTGAGCACTCAAGAACAAAGCACATTGATATAACGTACCATTTTATTCGAGACTTCTATGAAAATGGTATCATAAGTATGGATTGTGTTCCTTCCGAACAATAATTGGCTGATATTCTCACCAAACCATTAGACACTGCTACTTTTCAATACTTACGACAGTTTATTGGTGTTGTTTTGGTTCATTAATTGTTTCTATGACTCTTGCCCCTAAGCTTATCTCGATCCGTTGGGGAATTGAGTTTGAAACTCCAGTAAGTGTTACTTCAATTCTGTATTTTTTTTCGTAGAATTGATTTTTTGTCTGAGTTCTTTGTGTTTGGTGTCAAAAGAAATCCTTCTTTTCTATTCGAAATTGAGGTCACTCTTGTTGTTCCTTTGGGAATGACATATTATGGGGGAGATTCCATTTTGAACTTGTGCTTAATTGACAAATCTTTGTGGGGAGTGCGGCTGTGGAATATTTTAGGGGTTATCTTGTATCTTTAAACTCCTTGATGAATTCATTTAGCTTCGGCTTTATGATTGCATCTAAATAATATGATATGTGTTCTTACTTTTGGTCATGAAATGTCTCTTTTGGAAATTTCATTAGGATCCCGTTCTTTTGCCTTTTCCAATTTTATTGGCAAAAAGGGGGAGAACTAATATGTAGTTCACATTACAAATACATATGGTTTTCGGATCATTATGTAAGGGGGAGTGGTTTCCATGTGAGATGGAGTATTGACTAAGGGGGAGTGATACATATCACCATAGTATTGTTGTTAAAGTTGTGATGCAATTGGACTTTGACGCTGTGTAATGATACTATGACACTGTATAACAATGATCAAGAACTCTTATTTTCTTGTTGTTATGGATACGGATTTTCAACAACGATGATGCTAAACTTACAACCTTTGGGATCATTGGAGTACTTGGAAGTGACGAATATTTCGAGTAATGTTGAAGATTAGGCATGTGGAATAGGAGCTACAAAAGTTAATTTACTTATTTTTTGTATTCCATATGTATTAATAGTTTTGCCTCTAAAATTGACAAAGGAGGAGATTGTTAGAGCATTGCTCGGTCGAACTCGCATGCGTTGTTATCTCAAGCATGTTTTTCAATGTTAATGATCAAAACTATAAGTCTTGATTTCTATCCTATCATAGCTAAGGTTTCGGACTAGGATAGAAAGTGTAGTTGAGCTCAAGACTCCATGGAAATCATCATACAAGACGAAGGACTACTCAAGGAACTGGTGGATCTTCATCGACTAAAAGGTATGTGGAGACTTGAACTTATCTGTCACTCAAAAGTCTATTTACTCTATCTCCTACTCTTGAGACAAAATTCGTTTTGATATAGACTTTTATTATACGCATTTGCTATTTCGATCCGAGTTTACCTCGCCTATCTATTTCTCGAAATATGTGTTGGTAAAGCTTTCGCTTTAGCCTAATTCATCTTTGGATAATGACGAAAGTCATGTTATGTTTAAATCACTTTGAGAATTGCTCTGAAGAAAAATGGTCTGTGAATAACGGTTATATAACGTCCTCTGAGAATGTCTAAATGATTAAAATGAGAGTTTAGATTACATAACCATTTATGGATATAAGCATTGTTGTGGAAACACATATGTGCATAAGTCCTATCCCTTGAACCAAAGTTTGCCAACTTTGTTGATCAGGAGAAATGGAAGTGGCGTGAGCCAAGTCTGCGAACTGGCCGGAAGTTCTCGACCCGAGAAATTCTGCTGGAGTTTGTGTACTCCTTCCATAAGCTTAAGTCCGCGAACCCAGTCCGCAAACTTGAGAGTTTATATATCTAAAACCGGTTGTTCTATAGCTCATGTTTATTAAACTAAGAAATGCTTTGGCAAACCGTGGCTATAAAGTTCGTGAACCGATTCGAGTGAATAAAACCGTTTTTGCTTCGATTGTGTCTTGTGTAGTTACATAAATATCTAAGCAAATGAAAAACTCTCTAACTAGTTCATTTGAGTCTTTTGGACTAGCTATGGTGAAGAAGAATATGGTTGATATGAAAGTGATCATATGTCTAACCAATGGTTAACTATTGTTGAACCAACAAATTTTAATGTTTGGGTACGGTTCATAAACCCAAAATGGAACATTTCATTTGTGTGTAACAAGCTAAGTTTTCGATCTAACGGTTGAGAAATATTATCTTGAATCTAATCAGGTTTTCATCTAACGGTGAATATTGAGTGCTTTGTTAATAATCTAACATTGATTACAAACCCTGATTTGAAAGTGTATATAAGGGAAAACTCTAGGATAACGACTTAAAGACTTCATTGGGATTGTGAAGCTAGACCGATACTACTTTTCTTGTAGTTGTGTGATCTGATCTTGTTGTTTCTATCGTATGATTACAATTGTAATAATTGGCTTGAGATTTATATCTTCGATAGTCAAGATAGAAAAAAATCACAAACACTCCGTCTCATCGTTTTTTATTCCAAAATATCTTTTTTCGCTGCGTCGATTAAGACTATTGTGAGGTGATTAATAATACTAGGTTGTTCTTCGGGAATATAAGGCCGGTATATCAATTGGTTCATGTTCACCTTTGTTTATCAAAATACGGAACAAAACTCGTAGGTATATTCGTGGGAGACGGATTTATCTATTACCGTAGACTTTTCTATGTGATACCGATTTGTTTATTAAAGTCTTCGACTTTGGGTTGTAGAAACTCTTAGTTGTGGGTGAGATCATCTAAGGGAATCAAGTGCGCAGTATCCTGCTGGGATCAGAGGCGTAGGAGCATAAATGTACCTTGGATCAGTGTGAGATTGATTGGGGTTCAAATACAGTCCAGACCGAAGTTAGTTTGGAGTACACTAGTGTCGGTAGCGGCTTAATACAGTGTGTTTTCAATCTGGACTAGGTCCCGGGATTTTTCTGCATTTGCAGTTTCCTCGTTAACAAAATTCTGGTGTCTGTGTTATTTCTATTCCGCATTTTTGTTTATATAATTGAAATAATACAGTTTGTGCGTTGTTCAATCAATTAGAATATGCGACCTATTGGGTTGTTGATTTAAATTGATTGACACTTGGATATTGGTCTTTGGTACCATCCAAGTTATCTCTGTTTGATAAAGACTCGCAGATTTCTATTTGCTTGAGTAAAGATCAAATTGAGAGACTGAGATATAAACTCGTTGATATAGTTTTTATCTAGATTGAGTCTAACTGTCTAGTTGATTCTCTAGAAAGTATATTGGATTTTGTCCATACAGATTGTTAACCGAATTTTTGGGTGTGGTTGTTAGACCCCTGCATTTTCAGATAGAAACAGAAAGATCAGATCACACAACTACACAGAAAATAGTTGATTCTAGCTTTACAATACCATTGAAGTCTTTAAGTCGTTAACCTACAAGGTTTCGAGAGAAACCTAAGGTTAAAGGAGAACCGACTCTAGCTTATACAACTAGTAATACACAGGAGGTGTGGGGATTAGGTTTCCCGGTTGCTAGATTTCTCCTTTATATAGTCTCCAAATAAGGGTTTGCAATCTAAGTTACCTTGGTAACAAAGCGTTCAATATTCACCGTTAGATGAAAACCTGATTAGATTCAAGCTAATATCTTTAAACCGTTAAATCAAACTTAGCTTGTTATACACACATGAAATGTAACTTCATTTAAGATTGAGTAACCGTACCTAAACGTATACACTTAGTTGGTTCAACAATAGTTAACCAATGGTTAGCCATATATGAGCACTTTCATATCAACCTTATTCAAGCTAATATCTCATAGAAGTATAAAATACATAATCGAAGCAAAATCGATTTTGATTCACTCAAATCGATTCATGAACATTATAGTCATAGTTTGCAACGATTGAATTCCTTAATATATATAAATGTTTTAGTTCACGAACAAACAGATTTTAGAAAGTAACGTACCTAAGTATGCGAACAGGTACGCGTACTTAAGTAACCGGATTGAGTTTGTTTTCAATTTCAAACTCCAACAGAAATTCACGAACGTGAAATTTCCGCCAGTACGCATACGGGTATGCGTACTGTCCCGAATTTCCAACAACCGCCAGTACGCGTATAGGTACGCATACTTTGGGTTCCCGGTTTTGGACTTTTACACAAATGTGAAAACACACTATGCTTATATTCCAATATGGTTACATGTTCTAAACTCTCATTTCAATTATTGAAACTTTCTTAGAGGATATTACCAGCCGAAATTTCATAAACCTTAGCCTAGTACCATTGACCAGTCTTTGACTGTAGGTATATTCAGCTTAAGGTAACCTGAGCTTACCAATTTTAGTCGACCCTGCATTCTCACGTGCACAAAAAATGTCGAGCTGGTATTATAAAGACCAATACAATGAATATCCGACAAAGTTTCAAAATGTACAGTATTACTTTGACCATAGTGTGCATAGTGGTTGGGAACACCAACCTTTTCAAGGTTATGGTTCATACCATGGTGAGCCCAATTACTATTCGCACGTGCACCGGTCATACGAGCAAGAAAATAAGGAATACTATAGTACTAGTTCCTCGTCCTTGGACGACTTAATTAAATAGTTGAAAACTAGTCCTTATTATGATCCTTCTGTTCATATTCTTCCTCTAGAAGAATCTCTCAAACAAATAGCTGACCCTTCTGGTCTTATTCTTCCTCTAGAAGATTCTCTCAAGCTGATAGATGAGAATACAAATAGGTTTGTTTTAGAGACGGACGAAAGAATTGCTCGGAATAATCTTGATTTCCAATTTAGCCTTAAAAATGAGAGTAATTATTCCCATAATCGAGATGACGAGGTTATAATTGGTAACACCACTTGTTTAGACGAGGTTCAACCGTCTTCATATTATTATGATGATAATTATGATAATGAGGATAGTGTTGATGAAGAATTTGAAATGCGTAGTCATGATGACGAGGAAATTGTTACACCAATTGATCCTTATGATTTTAATGGTGTTTCTAGTTTAAATCCTAATAATATTGTTGATTATTCACCTATTCAAAAGAAAATGGATTTAACTAGAGATAGCATAGTTTTAGATGGTGTAGTATATCATTGTGATTATGAAGTCGATGATGGTTTAGAGGAAAGAGTTTATCTTGAGAGTAGTGTTTATAGTCTAGAGATTCAGAAACAATAGTCTCTTCTGAGGATTACAGAAATGTAGAACCACCTAATTTCAACCTAGAAGAAATAAAGACCATTTTCCTAAATCTGAGAATTTAGAAATTAAGGAAATTGTGACTAGTTCGTCCAAGGATATAGACAACTCTAGGCTTGGGGGTGAATATCATTCTCCCCGTGGTTTACTTTTGACTCTTATAAAAGTCCCTAATTTTGGACTTTACATAGGTGCCTCGACCATCTTAAAATATTATCTTCATGCACGTTTTCCTGAACCTAAATGTGTCCAGAAAGAAACTCAGTTGATAGAAACACATCATATGATTGATGTGGTTAAGCCGGTCCATGATCCTATAATTGACTTTGTTGTCTCACCAAAATTTTATTTACCAAATGTGGGAGTATCTCAATCTGAAATGTGTCATTATATAGTTTTTAGAACTAAACCTAATTATTTTAGGAAATTAAAATCGTCGACACAGTTACTTAAGAATGACCACCATTATGGTCAACTATGTGAGCCAAATATGATTGAATTTGAGGATCCACAATTATTCAGATTATTATTATGTGCTTCTAAATTCTTATTTGAGTTTTTCTAGACTCTGCAACCTGATCCTTCAGATCCCGTCTATGAGGAAATCCTGCCCATGAAAATATTTTATCTAGACCCTTTTACAGAACCTGAACCCGAACCACAACTAGATATAGTTGTCTTAAATAGAAAACTTGATAAGGATGTATTTGGTTGGTTCACTTTCTTGATCTACTACAGTTTTCTTCTATTTGTGATAAGATTATTTGATTCAGATGACCCACAGTTGTTCCGGCTACTACTTTATGATTTTATGTGGTGGCTAATTCTTCTTATGTATGGCTGAAGACGATAACTTAGCACTTGTTGGGAGGTAACCCATGCTCATGCAACACGATAATATCTTTTCTTAACTATTTTTCTTCAAATGGTAACAGTTTCTCCTTGTTCATGTGTTTAATATTATCTTTAGAACATTGAGGACAATGTTATATTTAAGTTTGAGGGTATGGGAGAAACTTTTTAGTTGCATTATTAAACTCCAGAACCTAGAAATTTATGCTTATTAAGGATGGAACTAACCAATCTAAGTGGATGGAAGCATCTTGGTTGTAGGAGTTGAGGAACCAATCTGATTAGATGGAAACATCTAAAGAGTCTATTCACAAAAGCACCGAGCTCAGGTGTTAGAAATAACATGGTAGTTTCGCCATATCTCGTTGAGTCTTTTCCACTTCTGTTTTTATTTTTTGTTTTTAAAATATGTTTCTCTAAGTGATTAGGTGGGGCTCACGATTCAAGTTGTTACCACTACTAGGGTGAAATAGAGTGAAATAGAGTAACATGTATATGGATGTACATGGAGACCACGCCTTACATTGTGCTAACGATGTTGGTATCAAATTTAGACATGATATTGCTCGCGACACTCTTGCGGATATTTGTTATAGGGCAAGTGTGCACCATAAAGTTGAAGCGTCTTTGGGTTTCCTATCTCGTGATGGAGGTGATTCTAGACCAGCGGATATTCTTGTCTACAATTGGGAGGCAGGCCGTGACACTTTTTTGTATGTGAAGGTGGTTTCTCCTTTTACCGGGGGTGGTGTAGAAGATTTTAAGCCGGGTCTTGCTTTGCTTAAATCTATTGAGCGTAAAAGGAGTAAATACCTTGATGTTTGTACAACCAATGGGTATAGTTTTAGTATCTTGGCTTTTACTACTTTAGGTGAGCTTGGTGTTGAAACTATAGAGTTTTTATTAAGATTGAAAAATTATATAGCTAGGCATGATGTAAATATTAAAGTTGGTAATTTTCTTTTCATTAGAATAGGTTTATCTATTCAAAAAGGTGTTGGAGCCCAACTTGTGGCTAGGATTCCAACAAGCTCTTTGTAAAAATATTTTCTTTTTTTTTAGTAAATGTAATATTAGTTAAAAACAAATTGAGACCAGACCATCAGACCAAATAGAATAAAGTGTTCAATAAAATCGACCGATGGTTCCCTTGTATATGCCAGCTGAGTTGATCTAGAGTTAAGATTACCGACCACTGATTCCCTTGTATATTCTAGTTGTGTTGATATTATTCATACCAGTATCCCAGTCCATTAGGATAGGTTCATTTTGGCAGTGGCCTTCAGACAGATATGAGAAACACTGTTCTCCTAGTCAACATTAAAACCATCTATGTTTTTTTCTATATCCATTTTCGTAATATATCCATGTGATTTGTTGACTCCGGATATTGATATCCATAGTGCGACTATCTGAGTAGAGCTTTGTCACTTATATATGAATTTTAGTATGCTTGAGTGCAAACTCATGTACAACAATTGGAATTTCGCATCAGGGTACTTCCTCCTGTAGTCAATGAGAGTATGCCAACCAAGGAGATTCTTTAGTGCCTTACAAGGTTCTGCGTAGATAGTTAGGGTTTGGAGTAAAGGTTTTGTGGGTACACTTCTGGTAAACTCTCACGAGAGTACAACTCGTCCACTAGGGACACCTAGGGGTTTAAAGGCTTATTGCAACGCTAAATGCAATCGATGATGCCTGCGACAGTGAGTTAGAATTTTTATTTCATTTTAGTTTTGCTCGGGACTAGCAAAATATAGATTTGGGGGAATTTGATGGATACATATTTGTGTCTTTATTACTCATAAAAATATATATTGTTGGTGCTTATTTATTTATTAATTTCGGTATTTATTATGTTCTGTAGGTACACAAATAAAACAGGCTCTGACGAAGAAAACGGCTAAAAATTGGTCTAGCGTGCAGAAAATATGGCCTATGAAGCAAATGGAGCTGGCCAAAGGACTGAGATATGACTCGGAAGAATTGGACGGGTACACAGTGAGAAAGGATTTTTGGAGGAACGTTAAGTTCTTGAATTTGGAAAGTGACATGTGGCAATCGCCGATTGGGAAGGATATCTTCGTGAAGTAATTGGTAGTCAAAACTACAGTACATAGAGATACACTCCCTCCGTTTCACAAAGACTGTCCGCTTTGACTTTCTCAAAATATTAAGGAGATCATACTATTTTACTTGATTACTCTTAGTTACTTACCTATTTTATTTTAATAAAAATGCTAGCAATATAGACTATTTAAAATTTGTGTGAGAATTATAAATACGAAATATAAAAGCGAAATTTAAAATATATTGAATTTAAAAGTATGAACTTTATAAGGAATCTATTTTTTAGAGTTAAATGTATATTTCCTTAAAAGGAATGAAGGATATATTTGTTTCCTCAATTATACTAGTTTCTTTAATATTTTAGATTGGGTCACGTTAAAAATGGATTTATATATATAAAGAATCTAAAGGTGTATTAGAGAGTTCATTAAAAAAATATGACTATAAACATAAATTAGACATAATTTTAAAACTGACGAAAAAGGAATAGAGGACGGTCTTTCAAAAACAGAGGGAATGTATTCATTCCTAAACTTACCGGGAGGAAAGAAAGTCATTGACCTGGCACACATGAAAGGAATTATTTATTACCTTTGGTTAGTCATGTGAGTATCCAAGGCAAACTAATTAAAGAATGGAAAGTGGGGAATTGATCGACAGTCAACCATATATATCATTTTCTTAAATTTGATGAGCACGAGGTGGCGATAAGAGCATCTCTAACAGTGGGTACTAAAAATCCTACGTGGAGTTTTTATTTAAATTCTTATTTATGGGGTAATATGTATATGGAAAAATAACAACGCTTTTCTCATGGATTATCTCAAACAGTAGGGGTCTTATTTTGAGGATTTGTTTTTCTAGATAATGGTAAAATTGATTCCCTCTTTTCTATTGGTTCAGAAAAAATTATTTAAAAGTAAGAATTTAAAATATGGTTAAAAAGATGATGTGGAGGTCATTCCCAAGGTCTAAATAAGACTTTCTCCAAGACCTTCATATTTATTTTGACACCCTTCCTATTTAATATGACCCACCGTTGGAGATGAATTTAATGTAAATAAGGGTCTAAAATCCTATGTGTCATAGAAAAAATAAAACCTTCACCCTCTATTGGAGATGCTCTAAAGGGTAAGAACTGATTTCGGAAAGTTCTCATAATCAAAAGATGTTGGTGGTAAAGTGTTGGAAAGATGATGTGGCACATTTCTATTGGACTCTTTTGGGTATAATTAACCAAGTGGCGCTCCACTATTGGGTGATGATGTGGATTCGAAAATAAAATGGGTAAACATATTCTTTTGAGAGCTATATATACGATCACATTTTGGAGCGAAGGGGGAGGGGTGAGCCGACACCATAATAGTTCTAGACTGTTTCTTTTGTTTTCATCCTTTTATAATGGAAGGCTAATTCTCTCCACTGGGGCTAAGGAGGAAGTCAATAAATCGTGTAAGAAATTATAGTACTCTTTGAATAAATATTCTTTTGAAGCTTAAATGTTTTAATTAATCTCTCTTCATATTTAGCTTCACAATAATTGTTTTGGGTAATTTAGTCATCGATTTTTTATAAGCGAAGGAGGTTATACCGTTTTGGTTTACATTATAAGTTGTTATTTATTTTAACTGTAATATTTTCCGAGACATGAGATTGGGTTCGAAACTGTCTCGAGTTACATCACGAATAATTTTTAGAGAGGAATGATTATCTTACACAATTGATTTGGTGGAATCTCAAACCCTAGTCTTTTCTCTCATTGATCATCTTAGCAATTTTTTCTTTAGTTAAAACCAAATCTTCATAAAAGTCCGAGAATCGAACCTTCTACTTACCACTTGTAAAAACTACATCAGTTATCAGTCGAACCACCACAAGCCTTAGCCCAGTACCAAAACATAGTTTCAACTATGTCTGAGGTATAAACTTCTTGGTCTCGGCGTTCATCTTAGCATTCAATTCTGTGAATTTGGTATCCAGCATCTTTTGGAATTGTTCACGTAACCAGGACAATGCCCCAGTGTCGATATTCACTTCAGATTCTACGGTCATGTTCTTGTTTTCAAGGAAACAAAAATAATATATGGTAACACAAGGGTGCTTATGCCTCGAATTTTGTGCAACAATAAATGCAATTTACAATTAACGCACGTGCATGAAGGTTCAACTAATTCTCGGGTAGGCTTGGACTACCTTAACAAAATATTCTCTGAATTTGTGTCCGTGATAAATTAACAACGAGAATACGTACTACAATGTTAAAATTATGGGATTAGCTTCTGCTATAGTTTGAGGATATGAGATACAAGTTATATGTGTTAGTTTTGGACAGAGCTTATACAGGAAAAGCATGAGGACTGTTAACACAAAAAATAACTTCTTCGTATTTCACACATAACTATTGAACAACGCATGTAATAACCATGAATTTTTTTCATATAAGTATTCATTGTTTGTTTTACAGAATCATAAGTTAGAATTAACTACATACAGGTGCCTTGAATTCGAAAAGAAAAAAAAATGGTAAGAGATATTGGAGAAAACTAGCGGTGTTTGAGATTCAAAAGTGCAATGCTGGCGAGATTTGAGGACCCCAAGCAAATAATGTTTATAGATTCCATTTTGTACATGACTTTATTTATTTTTTTGATACACATTGTACAGGATATGTACGTGAGATTGATCATTGTGACGAGAGTTTGAATGGTATAACTGTGAGTTTTTTTTTAAATTGTGCAGAGAGCATGTTATAGGTTCAATATCAAGATATGGAAAACGGAAAACTTAAGCCCAGTAACGTAATTATGACAAACTGGTTTTCAACCGTTCACTTTTATGTTTTTTAACTCCCAACCATCGCATGGTTTGGATGAGTCCAGTTATCAGATTTATGGGAATTCCTCGAGTCGTTTACACTGATGAAATTGATGTGATCCAGCCTGATATAGAAAACTATTTCTTTGAGGTCAACCGATCTGTCCATATTGAGTTTGCAACTGAAGAAGCTGCAGAGAAGTCAGCAAGACTGAATAACCAAGACTTGTTGGGTCGTTGTATTGGACTTTGCCGTCCAAAGGAAAGCAAAACTGGAGCATCAAGAATTATTTAAAAGTAAGAATTTAAAATATGGTTAAAAAGATGACGTGGAGGTCATTTCCAAGGTCTAAATAAGATTTTTTCCAAGACCTTCATATTTGACACCCTTGCTATTTAATAGGACCCACTATTGGAGATGAATTTAATGTAAATGACGGTCTAAAATTCTACGTGTCATAGAAAAAATAAAATCTTCACCCTCTATTGGAGATGCTCTAAAAGGTAACAACTGATTTCGGAAAGTTCTGATAATCAAAAGATGTGGTGGTAAATTGTTGGAAAGATGATGTGGCACATTTCTATTGGATGCTTTTGGGTATAATTAACCAAGTGGCGCTCCACTATTGGGTGATGATGTGGATTCGAAAATAAAAAGAGTAAACATATTCTTTTGAGAGCTATATATACGATCACATTTTGGAGCGAAGTGGGAGGGGTGAGCCGACACCAGAATAGTTCTAGATTGTGCCTTTTGTTTTCATCTTTTTGTAATGGAAGGCTAGTTCTCTCCATTGGGGCTAAGGAGGAAGCCAGTAAATCGTGTAAGAAATTGTAGTATTTTTTGAATAAATATTCTTTTGTAGCTTAAATGTTTTAATAAATTTCTCTTCATATTTAGCTTCATAATAATTGTTTTGGGTAGTTTAACCATCGATTTTTTATAAGCGAAGGAGGTTATACCGTTTTGGTTTACAATATAAGTTGATATTTATTTTAACTGTAATATTTTCCGAGACATGAGGTTGAGTTCGAAACTGTTTCGAGTTACATCACGAATATTTTTTAGAGAGGAATGATTATCTTACACAATTGATTTGGTGGAGTCCGAAACCCTAGTCTTTTCTCTCATTGATCATCTTAGTAATTTTTTCTTTAGTATTTTTTCTTAATTAATCTTAAAACCAAATCTTCATAAAAGTCCGAGAATCGAACCTTTTAATCACCACTTGTAAAAACTACATCAGTTATCAGTCGAACCACCACAAGCCTTAGCCCATTACCAAAAAATAGTTTCGACTACATCTGAGGTATAAACTTCTTGGTCTCGGCGTTCATCTTGGCATTCAATTCTGTGAATTTGGTATCCAGCATCTTTTGGAATTGTCCGCGTAACCAGGACAATGCCCCAGTGTCGATATTCACTTCAAATTCTACAGTCATGTTCTTGTTTTCAAGGAAACAAAAATAATATATGGTAACACAAGGGTGCTTATGCCTCGGATTTTGTGCAACAATAAACGCAATTTACAATTAACGCACATGCATGAAGGTTCAACTAATTCTCGGGTAGGCTTGGGCTACCTTAGCAGAATATTCTCTGAATTTGTGTCCATGACAAATTAACAACGAGAATACGCACTACAATGTTAAAATTACGGGATTAGCTTCTGCTATAGTTTGAGGATATGAGATACAAGTTCTATGTGTTAGTTCTGGACAGAGCTTATACAAGAAAAGCATGAGGACCATTAACACAAAAAATAGCTTCTTCGTATTTCACACATAACTATTGAACAAAGCATGTAATAACCATGAATTTTTTTCATATAAATATTCACCGTTTGTTTTACAGAATCATAAGTTAGAATTAACTACATACAGGTGCCTTGAATTCGAAAAGAAAAAAAAAATGCTAACAGGTATTGGAGAACACTAGCCGTGTTTGAGATTCAAAAGTGCAATGCTGGCGAGATTTGAGGACCCCAAGCAAATAATATTTATTGATTCCATTTTATACATGACTTTATTTATTTTTTTGATACACATTGTACAGGATATGTACGTGAGATTGATCATTGTGACGAGAGTTTGAATGGTATAACTGTGAGTTTTTTTTTTAATTGTGCAGAGAGCATGTTATAGGTTCAAAAATCAAGATATGGAAAACGGAAAACTTAAGCCCGGTAACGTAATTATGACAAACTGGTTTTCAACCGTTCACTTTTATGTTTTTAAACTCTCAACCATCGTATGGTTTGGATGAGTCCGGTTATCAAATTTATGGGAATTCCTTGAGTCGTTTACACTGATGAACTTGATGTGATCCAGCCTGATAAAGAAAACTATTTCTTTGAGGTCAAACGATCTGTCCATATTGAGTTTGCAACTGAAAAAGCTGCAGAGAAGGCAGCAAGACTGAATAGCCAAGACTTGTTGGGTCGTTGTATTGGACTTTTCCGTCCAAAGGAAAGCAAAACTGGATCATCAAGAACACATTAACCTACCATCTTCTTCAAAAATAGCGGGGATATTTCTGACGCCCGTTTCTTATACTGCAAGGATGAAGAACATTTTGGGTAGTTGGCTATGTTGAGTTTGCAACTCAAGGGAGGTATTCTGGAGGCAGTAGAGTTGAATGGCCGAGACTCATCTGGCCATCCTGTTGAACTTGGCATTGTTGGTGAAATCCCTAGAAAAGCAATAATACAACAACCTTCTCACCTTGAAAATGCATTTTATACTTAACCCTTTAAACCAAACTCTGATATTATACTACCTCCGTTTCTGGAAAAATGTTACTTTCACTTTTTCATTTTAACCTAAAATTAGGCCAACACTTTTCCATAAACGGAGGGAGTATTAAGGATTACAATTATCGAGGACTCGAGGTTACTAGAACTAGTCCTCGAAAGTAATCAGAATGAAAAAGAAGAAAAAAAAAAGATCCACACTGCGGTAGAAAAAGAACTCCATTGCAGTTACAAGGATACTTGAGATACAACAACTACTAACGCTTCGACAGGCCATAAGATTCTTTAGTATCCAACACAAATGTGCAGAACGTTATTGCTCATCAGGAATGATGGAAAAAGAATTAGGACTGTCAGATTGACAATACTTAACCTGGAACATATGAAAAAAGTTTGTTACCAAGAGAAATAAAAGAAATATGGGAAAAACATAAAATTGAAAAACCTCTGGATGTCGAACAACAACCTCGCAAATCTCAGATGAGAGTCATATAGTTTCTTACATAATCTAATTAAGGGGAAACAAATCATTTGGTGCAAAACGTGCAAGGATATGAGCCGCAATTATTAGCTACTCGAGACCATAAAAGGCAAAGCTCTTCTTACGTAAGAATAACTACTACCACAATCTTCAAGATTTTACTAGTATATCAGGAATCTTCATGCTCAGTACTCAGTATGCCATAGCTATATGGGATTCCCCATGCAAAATGATGAGACGCAAGGGTATATAACATGAAAAATAAAGGCTCAAACTGAGTAATGAATGATTCGCAATGCCCGTAAACAAGACACAATAAAACTCCTAAAATACTGATATGGGATCAATATACCAACACATGAAAACTTAAAAATCTATCAAAGCTTAAAAATCTATCAAAACTGAAAAATCAACATAATCAAGATCTCAAGGAAGAAAAGAATCTGAAGATACCTTATCTCAAGGAAGAAGAAGAATCTGAAGCTACCTTGAGACTCTTGTCTGCCTCCTTCGTTATGAAAAGTAGGGTTTTAGGAATACTTCAAGGAGAAGATAGAGTTTGCCTCCTTAATTAGGGGTTTAGGAATTTATAGGATATCGGATTGTGGGATGGGAAATTAGACTAAGATGATAGCCATCCTAATTAAGGAGGCAGACTCTATTTTTTCCTTGAAGTGTACCTAAAACCCACTTAAGGAGGCAGACTCTGTCTTCTCCTTGATGTGTTGCTAAAACGCTACTCTATCTTCTACTTGAAGTGTTCCTAAAACCCTACTTAAGGAGACAGACTTTATGTTTTCCTTGAAGTGTTCCTAAAATCCTACATTTCGTACCGAAGAAGGAAGACACGACTCTCAAGGTAGCTTCAGATTCTTCTTCTTCCTTGAGATAAGGAAGCTTCAGATTCATTTCTTCCTTAAGATCTTGATTATGTCTAAGACTGATTTTTCAGTTTTGGTAGATTTTTAAGTTTTCATGTGTTGGGATACTAATCGCAAATCAGTATTTTCGGAGTTTTTATGTATTTGCTTAGAATGGGTAATTGTATGGTTTCTTTCAGTACCTTTTACTCTCTTGTTTATGGGCATTCAATAAATAAATCTCTTTCCCAGGAAACTCAAATCCCATCTACCTACTCAAAAAGGCCTCAACCAAGATATTCATACTTACGCAAAGATACCACCAAAACCTAAGGGTCATGACTCCCTCCACTAAGTAGATTTAGTCCCGACAATCTAATCACATAGTGATAAAACTAAAAAAAATCCAGACAAATCTAGACAAGGTCGAGCCCAACAACAGCTTTGAGAGAAACACATTGTTTATACAAGCATTCACAATGTCAAGATACTGAGTGAAAGGAAATAAAGGACAAGAGGAAGAAAAAGTATGATGAAATCGTACCCGTGGCAAAGGAAAGGCCAGATTCCAGGAATATGTTAGCCACTTGCTCCAATCCTTCCCGGAACTTTTCGTGTTCCTTCGGTCTAGAAAAATTTCAGCATTAGAATACGGATTTTTCAAATATACAGGAACACATAGATCATAGTGATAATAGTCATATCCTCAATCCGTAACAGAAAAGTACATGAACTTCAGGTACGGGGAAAAGTAGCAAAATAATCAGAGAACCTTATTGTCAAAGATTACAAGAACGTGATCAGCTTCATTAAAAATCATATGAAATCATAGTCAAATCCATAATCTCCATGAAAAATCCATATGGAAAACAACCTATTACTATTTCTTGATGTCTACCTGAAGAACACTCGAGCTAAATAAAGGAAAGCAATGGATCACCAACATATGCTTTCTAACCTTTGAATAACTTCAGGTTCATGAAAACTTTCGAAGGATGAATTTTCCACCAATAGACATTGTTAGCTAAAATGAGTCAGAGTATTAGAGATTCAATGCGTTTTTAAGATTCCATACATGCCCTTGCAAACTATAGAAAGAAATATTAGCTTGTTTCGGTACTTTACTAACAACCACCCACATAGTAGCTGCCACTGAAACCAACAATGTCTTCTTCCAGTTGCTACTGGATTAACAAAAGTATTTCTTGGGTGGGGAAGGTCCTGAGATCAAATCCAAGAAAAGTGGTGTATAGCTAGTCTAAGGGTAGGCGATCTGTGCTGAGCTGACCGAGGGGACAGCACACCAATCTAGGCCTAGATTTCCCACTGTCAGTGACAGTGTACAAAGTAATCGTCTCATGATAAAGTATGCTGTAGTGATGTACAAAAGAACCACGTATTTTACATCTATGTTTCAGAGTCATTGCCCACACCACGTATTTTGCATCTATTTTACATCAGATGTAGTTTCATACAACTGACGATCAAGTTCACCTTAGAAACAGCCACAATACATGACAGGTTGGTTAACTAATGTTTTAAATTGAAATTTGTTCTTAAAGGACTCAGAATGATGCATTATTCCAAGTATCTTTTTGCCGTGTTCTTTTTATTAATCTTAAGGTTTTGTGGTATTCTTGTAAAGGGATTTTACGTTTAATAAACTTATCAAAAGAGCGCAAAAACGTATTTTCTGCAGTATTCATGATGTTAAGCATATTAAGATAAAAGATCATGGGAAAACAAATTCACGACAACTCTAGAATCATAGACAGTAGAGTTAAAGGACTACCCCACTTAATAACTGTATAGCACATTATACATTGAGAAACAACAAAATAACATTTCGGTGAGGCTATCTGTAAATGCAACCTAAAATATGAAATAACTATTTCGTACATAAACCTAAATTAGTCGATTGAATAACCCTCATACAAATATTATATAAACCTAAAGATTAAAACAGCATTAACTACCATTGAAGAGTTTTCGACAGGAAATTCTAGTGTCTCAAAATCATTTTAGAACTTGATTTCATTACATTTGAGGGTTTATCATTTTCATTTTATAGGGTTTTCATTTGCACCACAATTTCTAATCAATTTTCGGCACACAAAAAAAAGGATCGTTTTTTTCTTCATGAATTCCATACAAACAACACCTAAAATGCCATTTAAAAACTAAATCATGAAAAACCCATTTCTAAAAAGACAAGATTCATCATATTAACACCATAATCGTCAAAAAAAAATCACTAAAATCACCCAAAGAGGCGAAATTCCGACATATATCGGTAAAGAGAAACATGAGAAGTTGAAGAAATGAGGAAGTAAACTTACTGGTGAAAACAATTGTTGAGCGAAGGATTCAACTTTTTTCAGAGTCTGGGTTTTGTTTTCCCCAATTCGTCTGATCTCCTCCACCTGAGTGAATCAGTGAAGTGTGAAGAAAAATAAAAAAAAGGTAGAGTTTATGAAATTTTGAGAGATACGTTATTACCCTTACTCAGCTGTTTTATTTACTCGTTTACTGCGAGAACATTGGTAAAATCTTTGTCCTTGTGTTGGGAGGTCGATAAAACATATTAAAGTTGAAGGACATATTGGACTATTCGTCTCGAATTTAAAAAGTCTCCAATCTTTCCCTCCTATTAACAGGACTCTAACAAAAATATCAAAAACTGTTATGGACAACTCAAACAGATTAACCAGAGCTGAAGCCTAGTTAGCAATTCGGGATTCGGCAAACGTACGGAACGACAAACGTACGAGTATTATACGGTTTTGTAAAATCCAGATTCGGTCCAAAATTCGGTCAACGGGACGTGATTCGTCATTAATTCGGAACGGCATACGTACGTGTATAATTCGATTTATAAATGTGAGTTCGGCTCTGAAAATTCGGTATCTATATATAACAAATAATTTGTATTTATAAGGTCATAGACCAATTTGTATGCATATGTGTGAGTTATTTAAGGAAAAAATAAACTCAATATAATGATATTAATAATATATACAACATTAGTTATCCAAAAGGACGTCGTATAGTGGTTTAGATGCTTGGTTAGTGAGTTTGAGATCTCTCTCACCTTCACCTTCAAATCTCTTCAGTCGTTTTTGTTTCATAAAAATTACAACACGTCTAATATTCGGTCGTGTATGTTCGGGAGGCAGTAAAGCCCAAAAATTGGAGTCTTTGAAAAGTAAAAGTTAAAGAATTTATGGCGAATTAAGCGGACGTACCATTCGGGATACGTAAAATTCGTGAACGATTCGCGAATAATCCGGGAATGCCACATAATACGCGACTTGGGTTCGGAGTTGCAAACGTACGCGAATAAGACGGTAAAATTCGTGATACGGAAAAATTCGCGAATGATTCGCGAATCATTCGCGAACTTACTAACTAGGAGCTGAAGGGACTCCTTTAAAATGCTGGATAGTTTGTTATCAGATTAGGCTCAAAGAAGGATAACACAGCCGTCCAAAGAAAAATCATGTGTATTGTGACTGGCATAGCAGGATTTTGGGTTGAAAACAGGACAAAGCATGAGCTTCTCAGGGATGTTGGCGATGGGAGCCTAGATACTGATGTTTGCATCGACCACAAGTGAGCTTAATTAACTTGAACTGGGTACCTTATTTCATTGTGGGACCATTAGGTCTCAGAGATTTATGGAAATAGCTTATGCAGTCATTTTGCATTTTTTGGCAAGCTAGTGTGAAAATCAACACCAAATTCATGAATCACAAGCACATTCCTTTCTCATCGAAAATGTTTTTGTAGGTGTCAGTCCAATTTGATCCATGATAATATTGGGTTCATATTTTCTTTGACGGAATTTTAGTATTTTAGAAATGATCAAATATTGGTGTTTTAGTATCGGTATGTATGGAAGGATCATTTTCCATTCACCAAAAGAGTAAATACATGGCCATGCCAGTTAGGGAACCTGATTTGACATATAACTGTTATGAATGTTCATCTATATATAAGACAAGGCCAAAAAAGAATCTGGTAAACATGTATTGAGAACTAATTTAAGCAACCGGATTCATAGAGATACAGGAAGGATAAAACTGATTTTTACGTTCAACAAATGAAAAAGGCATTTAGATATTGGAAGAAACTGTACTATACATATTGCAAAGCTAGAAATTTGATCCAAATATTAGTATTACTCATAAATATATGAAACTGAACAACAATGTACAACGATATCAAATTGGCAACAACGAAAATAATACCTTAAGCTGGCAACTGATTCTAGTGTAAGTTATATGCAAATTGTTTTCTATACTAATTTGTAAGTTTTATACATATTAGCTTTGGTAGATTTTTCAAGTTCGAAAATCTATGTTGTTAAGGTTTTTTCTTTTTCTTTTCTTAACAAAAAATATATTAAATAAAAACTTAAGTATTGTTTACACAAGCAAAATTAATGCCCAACAAAAATCTTCCAACTATAGAAAACATAAGCAGTTGGTATATTTTTGAAATTATCCAAGCTTGAGCACCACAACGAGGACTATTTTTCTTTTTGAGATATATTTCTTCTCCTTAAGGTAGTGATGTTCTTTTTTCTCCGGACAAGGTCGTAGATAATAATATTTAGCAAGGCCATACTGTTAGTAGATGTCATGTTTTGTTGATTTTGGGTATTGTTTTTTAGTTTTAATGCTCAAAGTGGCAATTAAACTCCCGAACTTTAAAGCTAATCTAAAATGTTAATTTTATTTCGGAATGTTGAGCAGAAATGACCAAGAATTTTGTTGTATCCGACTTCTGTTTGAGGGAACGATGTCCTCTTAGACTGTTGTCCCGATTTCACTTGATATGAATGATGAAGCAACTACATTTTATATCTCACAATTTTTAGAGCCACTACATAAGATGCGGCGAACATCTACATTGGACGCCTCTGAAACGACAAGCTCTATTACCTAAGCCCGGAATGAAGACCCGAAAATTGATCTCCAAAGACTTGATCTTCAAATGTTTTTTCTTTGAAAGGAAGGTTATTTCATTTACTCTTAAACACAGTCAAGATCACCAAAATGTTGTTTGTGGACCAGTGCAAGTCGGATTCGGTATTGTATGCACATTCGTTATGGGTCCCAGAAATCATTGGTTTATAAATTTTCTAGCCGCGTGGATAAGGTGCAGACAAATTTGTTTGATTTTAGTGACGTGAGATAGAGGTCTAAAAAATATTATTTGTTATAGTCTCAATCATGGGCGATAGAGACATACAAAATGGACCCCACTTGTCACGCACCCATCCCATCATTAGATTTCTATTTAGGAGAAATTTCAACGTATCTAGCACCACTTACATGAAGTGGAAAGTATATGGACGTCAAATAAAAGTATAAAAGTAAAGCTGAAAAGATTGTTCATCATCACTCACTTTGTTTTTTTTTTACCATCAGTTCCATAGTTGACGTATAACAAATTCATTTCATGTTTGGCCCTATCACTATTCTTGAATTAATAAGGTAATATGCGGCTGATGGACCACCATACCATATCGAAGATCATCTCTAGGAGGGTCCATCGTATTTGTTTAGTTTTTGCTCATTTTTTCTCCTATCGACGAATTTGCATACAAGTTTCACTTTTTATGTTCCATTTATTAACCAAACTTAAGTATTTCACTTTGGAACCAACTTTCTGATAAAGTAAGTTGAAGATAATTCTCTAGTTTCACTAAACAAATATATTCGTATGGATTGCAATTAGACAGTCAACAACTCTTCTGCAAATCTTTTTCAATGAAAAGGCTTGAAAAGATCCTTCCTTTTCGCAAATCTTCCTAGTTTACTCTATTTTATGCTCATTATGGTAGAGATTCGAAAGTTGCATGTGTTCCTTGATTAAACCAAAAACTTTAAGCAGAATTTTGCTTCCAATAGTGGTTTCATCATCGATGGATGTTCTCCAAATTGGCTCACATTATCTTCGTATTTGTAACAGAACCGATGGCAAATGTTTTGTGAATATTGCAAATATAATGTAAAAAACAAGATATCAAATCAAAAAAAATTTCCAACCAGAAATGTTGAAATCGCAACACGGCTTGGATATGGTTCCACTGGGAATTAAAGAGTCGGGTCATGCTTTAGTGAAAAAGTGTGTGTGTCTTCTTCAGTGTAAAGAAAGTGTTGTATTGTACATAATATCTTAATATCACTATTCACATTATCATTCGACCGTTAGAATAATCTTTTAGTGTGTATTCGCAATGAAAACTTTTATCCTAAACATAATTTATTTTAGTTGAATAAAACACTTAAAATCATCAATTTTTTGGAAACTCTATTTTATTGATTATTTATAAAATGTTATTCGTTACAAATTCCAAAGAATTAAAAATGATGTTGCTGAAATGTAGTAATTTGAGTATCATGTTTTCATAAACCCCATGTAGATGTAACAAAAAATGATAATTGTGAACACAGTCACTAGTTCTAATAGGATTTGACTAAACTATCAGATTCAATCTTGGCATATGTGCTTAGAAGTCTTCTTAGTTTACTCCAACATCTGATATCTCCTCAAAATTGTTCTTAGTTTGCTCAACCATAATCATTGTTGAAAAATAATTTGTCCAAAATAATACACAACATTCATATCCATCATATATATGTCCTTCTGAAACACTAATGAAAATGTCGTGATCATACTTTAAAAGAATGCTCTAAAATGTTGGAAAATAAAACAATTTTCACACGAATAGAGAATCCTTTATCCAAGTTGAAGCCTTTCTCCAACAAACCTAAAATAACACTCATTTAATATCAGTTCAAATAAACATAAAATCAAACTTAAAATCAGACCTCCTATCAAAATTATAATAAAACTCATTTAAGGAATCAAACGGTTCTGGTTTAGGCTTCCTCTTGGCATCTGTAATGGTTTGGAGTATTTCGATCTTCAATTTCTTCATTCATGACGGTTAGTTGCAGTTAGGGACTATTGCTTTTCATTCTATTTGTTTTTTGATCTTGTTGGATTTTGTGAAGTAAATGAAAAAATAAGAAGATAATGACAACACATGATCACGTACAATATAGAAACCCTAATAAATTTTACTCATGAGATAGATAATTAGAGTGATAATGATGTTACAAAAATAATCGCCATGATCACTTACAAACACAGGAACCCTAATCATGAAATATATCCTAAGACACACACAAACCCTAATATTGAAATAAATCTAGACTAGATGAAACAAACAACAATATTGAGAAACTTAAAAGCTTCAGACAAACAGACCCTCAATTGTGCTTTCCATGATACTTGAATTTTCATCAGCAACCCTTACACACCACCATTTTTCATCCCCTTGCGGACCACCACCATCCCCTTGCGGACCACCATTTACAGGAACTTGCAGACCATTTCCAGGCACTACCATTGCAGTGAGGTAGATATAATGATCTGACAACCCACATAGATAGAGACTGTATATGAGGATTTGCTATGTTAATTAACTCAAGCTAATATCAGGAAATTTGCATTCAAACTGTTTACCAGATGAATGAAAGGATTTGGATTTTGGAGTTAATTAGATTTGGTACAATTAAATTTCTGGTCCGGTTAGTTAGTGTAGTTTTAATTTTGAAACCAAAAGAAACGTATCCAGAAACATGAAATAATATAACATTCCATGGGAAACCCTTGAAAGGTCTTCATGAAGCATTGTGATGTAACATGAAAAATTATTAAAATATTTATATTTCTTTTTCTTTGTACTATCAGTCAGTTGAGTTTCATTTTGGATGCCGCAAAAAATATTACTTTTAGCTGCACTTCATAGGAGGTGCTGCAAAAAAGTTTCTTTTTCCGCATATATTGTTGAGATGTGGAAATATGGTATAGCAATAGATAGTTTTTTTTTGTAGAGTTAATATTTGTCTTATTTCTAATAATTACGAATATTTTTTACCTAATTATTTTATTTTATCATGTTTTTGATACACGTGTTGTAATCTTTTATTTAAAAGGCGAGCGAAATTTTCATATTTAAGTTCGTATTAATATAAAAAGTAAATACTTTAAGAGATTATTATGAA
The DNA here is from genome assembly GCF_003573695.1 of Papaver somniferum. Taxonomy (NCBI): domain Eukaryota; kingdom Viridiplantae; phylum Streptophyta; class Magnoliopsida; order Ranunculales; family Papaveraceae; genus Papaver; species Papaver somniferum. The sequence continues at coordinate 1,294,632 of NW_020625486.1, forward strand.
TACATTATCATATTTTGTCATGATTATCTTTTAAAATATATTTTAAACGCTTATATAATGACACATATACTACTATCAAATAATCATATGCGAAATGCAAACTTTATATATCATAAATGTAACCTGATATCAGAAGAAAAAAAATGTTCATTTGTAAATAATTGTACGCAAAAAGGAGTATTCATTCATATCATAAACTTCATACGTATTAACTAACTTAGTATATCATTTTTCATCATAAGTTTCACATTCAGCTGGACAAAACAAAAAAGATTATGATAAATTTTGTGTTTTTGTAGATAATGATGGAATTTTTTTGCTTTGGATTTTTATATATAAATTTCAATATATATCTCTCTCTATAGTTCCTAGGTGTTTTTCTTTGTTTTCATTAGTTGATCAAGAAAATGAGTTGCACTTAGCACCAACTATCGACACATATGGATGTTTTGCATGTACCGGTAATAACCCTAAAAGAGCACAAGAGTGTCAACTATCGTCAGATATGGGTATTTTGCATGTGGTGATAATATTTTCTTAAAAAATAGTACATAAAAAAGTGTGTTTTATATTAGATTTTAGGAGACAGAGTTTAATGAATTCACAACTGTGAATATTTTGTTTATTCTTATTGATATATATAGTGAATTAGATTACATAGGAATTAACTAAGAAGTTACAACAAATAGAGATATTCTAGGAATATGACTATATTTACGTAAGACTAAAACTAGGAAAGAACTAGTAAACTGGGAAACCTAGTAGACTACAGATATATCGCTAACACCCCCCCTCAAGTTGGAGGAGTCGATCCACATCGAATACCCAACTTGCTAACCAAATGCTGAAATTGCTTGACACCTAAAGGTTTTGTGAATAAATCTGCAAGCTGTTCAGAAGACTGTAGATGTTGTGGTTTGATTAAGCCGTTGAGCAGTTTTTCGCGGACAAAATAACAATCAATTTCGATGTGCTTCGTCCGCTCGTGGAACACTGGATTTTGAGCAATGTGAATAGCTGCTTGACTGTCACAGGAAACAATTATTGGAAGAATGCAAGGAATTCTTAAATCCTGAAACAAATAACGAAGCCATTGTAGTTCTGCAGTTAAATGTGCAAGGGCCCGATATTCAGCCTCAGCAGAGGAACGAGCAACAGTTGGTTGCTTTTTAGATTTCCAGGAAACTGGGCTGTTACCTATAGTAACAAGATAGCCAGTAGTGGATCGTCGGGTCATTGGACATCCTGCCCAATCAGAGTCGGTATATCCTTTGAGTATCAAAGGAGTGGAAGAGGCCAAAAAAATTCCATGACCAATAGTACCTTTAAGGTATCGTAAAACATGATTAGCAGCATCCAGATGAGAAGAATGGGGACGTTGCATAAATTGACTTAAATAATTCACTGCATAAGTGATATCCGGTCGTGTGACTGTAAGATATAATAGACGACCAATTAAGCGCCGATAAATACTAGGATCTGGCAAAGATGTACCAGCCTCGGATGTCAATTTCAGGTGCGCATCCATAGGGAACGAAGAGGTGCGCGATCCAGTGAGTCCAGAATCCTTTAGGATATCCAGAATGTATTTCCTTTGACAGAGGAAAATTCCTTTGGAAGAACGAGAAACTTCTATGCCCAAGAAGTATTGTAATTTTCCTAAATCTTTGATTGAGAAATAGGACGCAAGTCTTGATTTGAGAGAAGTGATGAAAATATTATCAGTACCAGTGATAATTATATCATCTACATAAATAAGGACAAAAATGGATGTGTTGCCTTTATGATATGTGAAGAGAGAATTATCACATAATGATTTTTGAAAACCTTCAGCAAGTAACACCGAAGAAAATTTGGCAAACCATTGCCTAGAAGCTTGCTTCAGCCCATATAAAGATTTTTTTAATCGAAGAACTTTGGAGTGGCCCTCAGAACCTAAACCAGGTGGTAATTTCATGTAAATTTCTTTATCAAGATCTCCTTGGAGAAACGCATTATTGACATCAAGTTGATGGAGAGACCAGCCTCGAATGGCAGCAATGGATAATAGCACACGCATTGTGACGAGTTTAGCAATAGGAGCAAAAGTATCATAAAAATCAATTCCTTCTTGTTGGGTATATCCTTTTGCCACTAAGCGAGCTTTATATCGTTCTATTGAACCATCTGCATTAAATTTAATTTTAAACACCCATTTACAGCCTATTGCCACTTTACCCGGTGGAAGATCAACCTGAATCCAAGTGTCATTGGCTTGTAGAGCAAGAATTTCTTTGGCCATAGCTGCTCTCCATTTAGGGCATAGCTTGGCCTGTGAGTATGTTTTGGGTTCCTCCGTAAGAATTACATTAGCGAGGAAAGCTTTATGAGTAGGAGAAAATTTATCAAATGACAAATATTCAGTCATTGGATAAACTGAAGTGGAATTGCATTTTGGAATAGTGCAGTGATAATCCTTCAAGTACGAAGGAGCGGACTTTGTGCGAATTGGCCGTGATGATGATATATCCGTAGCAGGGGAAAGGTCAGAAGAATTATTTCCAGTTTGCAAACGAGAGGATGTCATCTCGGCATTAGTGAAGATAGGCCGAGGATTTATAGAAGAATCCTGTGCCATTGGGACAGGTGACGGCGGTGAAATAACAGATTTTTGTGTAGAGTTATCTCCATGTAGAAGTAAAATGGAGTCATAGAAAGCAATATCAGAGTCGCGATCATGGGGAGTGATAGTTGATTGCGGAAGAGAACTGATATCATGAAATGGAAAAATAGTTTCATGAAATACAACATCTCTGGATGTGTAAATTGTCTTGGATTCAAGGTCATATTGTCGGATTCCCAGAAGTTATGGTAGCAATCTTGTGTCCATATTGTCGGATTCCAAATTGGAAAAAATTTTGTAGACATGTGAGAGTCTCGGATTTTACAACCATGAGATAAACCCAAGTGCATCGAGTGTAATCATCAACTAAAGTGAGAAAATATCTGGCACCCGTAGAAGATGCTACGGAAAATGGCCCCCAAATATCAGCATGAATTAGCTGGAAAGCATAAGAAGATGTAGAACTACTTTTATTAAATGGTAACCTTGTTTGTTTAGACAAGGGACACACAATACAAGAGTGAGTATTTTTAGAATCAATGCAATCAAAAGTACGAGATAAGAAACGAAAACAATCCTCGCTGGGATGGCCTAATCGGCAATGCCATATATCCATTGGCTTCTTATTTGCAATAAAAGAGAAAACAGAAGGACGTAAGCTAAAATGATATAGGCCCGCAATGCGCCTACTCCATCCAATCTCCTTGTTCGTTTGAAGGTCCTGGAAGACACATGAGTCATGAGAAAATTTAATACAACACTTGGTTGTTTTGGTTAGTTGACTAACCGATATGAGATTGAATTTAAAACTGGGAACATGAAGAACATCAATTAATTTGATTGCTGGGGATAAATCAATATTTCCAATATGGCTCACAGAGGTAAACGATCCATCTGGCAATTGTACTTCAATTGGTTTATCAACCACCTCATAAGTGGTGAAAGATGATATAGAAGAGCATATATGGTGCGTAGCACCACTGTCGACAATCCAGGTAGACAAAGAACAAGTAAATACATATGGGAAGGAAGGCAACAGGGCAGTAGAGACCGTACCTGCACAGGTTGCTGCTGGAGAAGACACAACACTGTTGCTGTTCGGGTGCAGTAGGTGAAGCAGCTGAGCGTACTGCTCAGGAGTGATCGATGGGGCCATTGGAGCAGCAGGTACAGCAACGGAGGCTAGAGCATTGGGAGAAGCAGTGTGGACAGCAGCAGCAACGTGAGAGTTGTGGGCAGCAGCGTTGGAAGAGCCATTGGGATAGCCGTGAAGCTTCCAACAGACCTAGCGTGTGTGACCATGTCGATTACAGTGATCACAAAAGGGTCGAGGTCGTTTGTTGCCATAGGATGGATTCCCAGGGACTGGACGGAAGTGCGAGGAATGACGCTGTGGTCTTGCGTCTGTGTGAGAAGCATTCAAAGCAGCCGATTCAATTAGTGGAACAGCAGCGGAATTTATTCCTTGTTGCTCTTCTTCTTGGCGTACGAGGTTGTACAACTTAGCAGCCGATGGCAATGGTTCAGTGACTAGGAGTTGGCTTCGCAAGGCAGAGAATCGATCTTGAAGCCCCTGTAAAAACTCCATAGCACGATCTTGATTATGGTGTTCAATAATAGACTTACCAGCATGGCAAATACATGGTGTTGGAGGCCGAAAAGAATCCAATTGATCCCAAAGAGTTTTGAGCTGGGTGTAGTATTGAGCAACCGAATGATGCTCCTGTTTCAAGGTGGAAATCGATTGCTTGATTGTATATAATTTTGTGGCATTGGACTGAGCAAAACGACTCTTCAAGTCCATCCACATCTCATGAGCAGTGTCGAAGGACATTACACTACGACCAATTTTTGGTTCACAGGAATTACAAACCCAACTGCCAACAAGATCATCACAGCGTTGCCAGTACGGTATATCAGCTGGAATGTCTGGCTTAACAATTGTGCCATCGATGTAGCCTAGTTTGGCCTTGGCACTCAAAGCCTTACGGAAACCACGAACCCAAGTGGCATAGTTTTCACTTGTGAGAACTGGTTGATAGAGAATAGTAGTAGGATTGTCTGCCGGATGAACATAGTAAGGGCTAGAAGGATGAAGGTGAGGGTTAGAATCAACAATACCAGTGTTTGTGCTGTTGGTGTTTATAGTTGGATCAGAGATATCACCCATTGGAAGCGATGAAGAGAGAAAATCAATTGCTGTTATTGAAGCAAGATTGGCTTGGATGACAGCTGATGCCGGGAGAGTCTTAGCCCTGGAGAAGAAATTTCACGGCAGTTGTGAAGAGAACTTGTTGCTGGAAAGAAAAAAACTCGTTTTTTTTTCTTTTTTTTTTTTGTTTTGAGAGAAATACCTAGCACGAAGATACCATATTAGATTTTAGGAGACAGAGTTTAATGAATTCACAACTGTGAATATTTTGTTTATTCTTATTGATATATATAGTGAATTAGATTACATAGGAATTAACTAAGAAGTTACAACAAATAGAGATATTCTAGGAATATGACTATATTTACGTAAGACTAAAACTAGGAAAGAACTAGTAAACTGGGAAACCTAGTAGACTACAGATATATCGCTAACATTTTAAGTTATAATTGTCGACAGTTGTGAAGGAGTTATTTATGCCGATAGTAGATGAACGAGAGAAACTTCTTTGAAGTATTTTTTACTTCTAAATCATTGAAACAAAATCCCATTAGGAATTTAACACCAAGATTTGGTGAGCACTATATAAGAAGACTCACAAGAAAATATCTTTATCATCTTTTATCACATCTTAGAAGTCAACATCCAATATTCTACGAAAGAAATCTAGGGTTTTCCTTTTAGAGGGAAACTATTTTTCCTCTACTTTTGTATATTTTTCATGGGTTTTTGTAAAATCATCAGTGGCTAATTTTCATATTGATTGGGGATATAGTTGGAAGTCCTTAACATGTGAGTTGATTTTTCAGGTTGTTATTGATGTTCATGATCTCTTTTATCGTTCATGTTCTACTTTTGATATTTCTATGTATGATTTAAGGTGTGTTTGTTGATGATGTATACTAAGTGGACACGTATTCATATCTAAGTCTAAACTATGGTTGCAAGTAGCATAGTGTGATTATTGATTGTACTCAAAACCTTCTTCTAATTATATGTGGAAGTGACCAATTTTTAATAGATTACTTATAGTACTTTTATTGTATTGACTAGCCTAATTTAAGGAACCTAATGCTCTTAGAGGATTAAACTTGATACCACGTTGATTTAGGTTGTCCACTGAATAGTATTTTCATATTATCGTTATGGTATGTGATAACATAAAGAATTTACCAGAATATGCTCTTAATGGGGTGCTTTAGGACTATTGATATGAAGAGATAGTAATTTTTTAGTTTGAACGAATGAGGAGCATGACTGGCGATGAAAGATAAAATTATCAACTAGTATTTTCTCACCTTGATCTCAATATTTACTTATTTAGTTTTTATTTTATTATTTTCCCTTTAATTAATTTAGTTAAGTAATTATATTATCCAATTGGTTACATAAGACGTTAAAAACAAATAACAATTACACAACTCCTCGTGGAAACATATGGATTTACTGAATCTATTTAGAGTCAACACTAACCCTACCGAAAGCATATGGATTTAATAACCCTCACATTTCTAAATTAATCATGAAATTTATGTTCATCCTACCGAAAGTATATGGATTTACTGAATCTCGCATTTAAATTTAAGTTTATGTTTTGAATCAGTAATAGTTTCATATTCAGTTGAAGTTACTTCCACAAAAGTCTGTGTTTGTGGATATCCAGTAAATCCACAAACACATACTGATTTAGTTGTAAACCCTTCACATTCAAACAAAAGTCTGTGTTTGAATCAGTATTACCGGATAGAAGCACCAATCGTAGTTCATCCGCGTTGGAACTAGCAACTAATGGCAACTCGTATTTCAAGGCCAAAACAAGCAAAGCGTAGTCTATATATATACCAAGTGTATAGTTAGGTTTTATTTCAATACCTATTTTATACACCAAGTGTATACCTTGCAGTTGTTATCTTCTTGACAGTCTTTGTCTATATTAGATAATGCAAGGTATCTGTCATATAGGTTGATATCGAAATATTGTGGTGTACTTGGTACCCTCGTCATTCCATATTTTGAGTTAGCCTAGTTGAGGAAAGGAAGATCAACCCCTAGATTGGATTAACCGATATCCATTAAATCCATATACTTTCCGTTGTAGTTACGTATCCGGTAATACTGATTCTTCTATTCGTTAATACTGATTCAAACACAGACTGATTCAAAAGTCTGTGTTTGTGGATATCCAGTAAATACATATACTTTCGGTTGTAAAACCTCAAAAGTATGTATTTGTGGCGATCTGAGGATGGACGATATTATCTCTAATGACGCAACATCAGTTCAGAATCACTCTGGTGAGATTCAAAGTCCTGAAACCTCTAAGAAAACCTCTGTCTCTTGTCCCTTGCCTGAATCTGCATTCGATTGGGGAAAATATCTTGATGAACAATTGGATGATCTTTCAGATGATAGTGATTCATAAGAAGGGCATAGTGTTGATGAGGAAGTTGCTCAATATATCAAGATGTTTAATCGTGCCTTGAAAGAAAAGAAGTCAACAACTTGCTTGAGTAAATACATGGCTCCTCTTTGTCAAGAAAATAGAAAGTTGAAAAAACTCTTTAAAGGATATGATGGTGGGTATAGACTCTTAAAATCTACCGTTAAAGATCGTGATGAGAATTTACGCACAAAAAGGTCTGAATGTGATAATCTTCTCCGAAATCTATGTTTGTTGAAAGAAAAACTTGTAGATGCTGATGCAAGATATGACTGTCAACAAAAATGTTTTAATGACAAAGAACTCAGTCTCCTTGCCAAGGAAAAATCCTTGAAAACTGAGCTTGATGCTGCTCTTGATAAAATAAAATCACTGGAAGATAATATGAGAAGGTTCAATTCTTGCTCTACAAAATTATCTTTTATGATTGGAGCATTGATGTTTTTCAAAAGTGTTGTAGTAAATAGGGTAAAAAGTTCTTTTCAGACTTGTGAAGGAAATGGATTTTTTAGATTCAAATAAATAAAGTTGTTTCAAAAACAATAAGGAAATACCGAGACTTTGGATTCCACCATTGACCAATTAAGTGATAAATTCTAATCAATATTCATGCAATTCTTTCGTTTAAAGCGATTCTAATATTTTGCCTCTAATAGATTTCTGAAGTAATAGTTGTAATCACAAAGCATGAAACATCAAAAGTTTTAAAACCCAGCATGCTCCATCAAAATAATTCACAACTACTCAATAAAAATCAATTTTCTATAATAGTTCTATGCAAATAATCATGTAAAATAATTGCAAGAAATAATTAAAATAGAATTATACCACTTTTCATGGAACAATGGCTTCCTCCGTTGCCTCGGCTAAGGGATTTATCTCATCATTGTGTAAACTTGCTCCGAATTGGTATTCATTGATGCTCACAAGTGTTTTACAAATGATGAAAAGGAAAATAATTGAGTAACAGATAATTGCGACACAGAGAAAGCGTCTCAAAACAACAATAGAACTGAAGTGCTGTTGTCGCTGAAGAACTGTCGCAAATGAAAGTGAACTACGACAGTTGATAAACGACTGCCTTTGGTAGTCTGTTCATCGTCTTCTTCTTCCTCCTCGAGCAGCAGCAGCAGCAGAACAGAATTTCTGTAACTTCAATTTTCTTGCTCTGTAGTGTTCTAACCCTCTCCCAAACTCACTATCCCCCTCTACACAACCCCAGTAACTTATTTATACTCAACAGGTCGACCAAATCCTTGTAATAACTCCAAAATAATCCGGCAGTGAAGAAAGAATATTTTCGAGATTTTTTTTTATTCTCCTGACTTGTTTCGAGATTTGTTTCCCGTATTCTCTGAGTTGTAGAAGTTGTTTCCAACCAACAGAGGCGAATCATGCACGTATATTCCATCCAAAATTTCCGAGAATAGATCACCTTCCCTGTTTTGAGAATATCTTCCCTGTTTTGCATCCCACGATTATCCAGCCCAAATAAATATATTCGAACACCCATACCATCCCTGTTAGGCTATAACAGGTCCAACCCGATGAAAACTAGCCCTTGAATCTCCTTATATCACGTCCAAAATTCGCTTCCAAAATTACGCAGGTGAAGAAATATTTTCCCGCCAAAACTTAGTTCAAAAGGGGAAGAAACTGGTAGCCCCCTATCCAGAGTAGGGGTGCGAATAGCAGCTGTCTTGGGGGTGACCTGGGGTGCCCCTTAGTAATTCGGTTACCCCTTATCCAAAAGCGAGAGTCCGAATAACACTTGTCCTCTGGGAGTTCTCCGAGTAATTTTTCGAGCCGATTTTTTCCAAAAATGTTTATTTCCCAAAAATACCTACAAATACATAAAATACCAAAATTAGTACAAAATCGAGTGCCAACAATATATAGTATTGAGATCAAATTAGACACAAAAATGTATCTATCAAATACCCCCAAACTTATTATTTGCTAGTCCTCGAGCAAATCTAATCTAGAAAGTAAAATGACTACACTTAGCACGTGTAGCAAGCTGTTAAACCACTAGGTGGCCCTAGTGGCGGAGTGTTGTCTCCGGAGGGTTTACCAGAGGTGTACTCACAAAACCTTTATACTCCAGACCCTAGATATCTACGCAGAACCTTGGAAGGCACTAAAGAATCTCCTTGGTTGGCATACTTATTGACTACAGGAGGAAGTACCGTGATGCGAAATTCCAATTGTTGTACACGAGTTTGCACTCAAGCATACTAAAATTCATATAAAGTGACAGAGCTCTACTCAGAGAGTTTCTGGACATCATAAAACGGAGTCAACCAATCGCATGGATAGATTAAGAATATGGATGTAGAGAAAAACGTAGATGATGTTAACTAAGGTGAACCTATCCTAATGGACTGAGATACTGGTCTGGACTAATATCAACACACTGGCATATACAAGGGAACCAGTGGTCGATAATCCTAGCTCTAGGTCAATCCAACTGGCATATACAAGGGTTCCAATGGTTGACTTTATTGAATTTATTCCGGTTGGTCTGATGGTCTGCTCTCAAAATATTTTTTCTTTTTGGAGTATCTCAGTCACTCTATTTCACTCTGGTAATGGTAAAAGGGTAAAAAGAAAAAGAAGTGATCAGGATTCTTTCGATGTTTCCATCACGAGATATGGCGAAACTACCATGTTTTTTTTTATTATTCTAACACCTGAGCTCTGTGCTTTTATGAATAGACTCTTTAGATGTTTCCATCTAATCAGATTGGTTTCTCAACTCCTATAACCAAGATGTTCCCATCCACTTAGATTGGTTAGTGCAAACCTTAATAGGCATAAATCTCTAGGCTCTGGAGTTTATTTATTGCAACTAAAAGCTAACAAAAAGTTTCTTCCCACCCCCAAACTTAAATCTAACATTGTCCTTAATGTTTCTAATGAAAGAGTAGTACCAAAAGTAAAATAACACGTGGAGAAGTTGGAAAGATAGTACCTGGGTGAAGAAAATCAAAAACTAATATACAACATACAACTGCCTCGATGGTCAATCAAGGGTAAACATGGTCCTCCAGAGGGACCTCCTCAACATCACCTGTAGGAAAGGGCTCTAAAAAGGGTTTCAATCTCTGACCGTTAACCTTCGAAGAACTAATACCATCCGGAGTCTCGATCTCAACAGCTCCATGAGGAAAAACAGTGCGAACAATAAAAGGACTCGTCCACCGAGATCGTAACTTCCCAGGGAAAAGATGCAAGCGGGTATCATACAGAAGAACTTTTTGACCTGGAGAAAATGACTTCCGTAAAATGTTTCTATCATGCACAAGTTTCATTTTGTTCTTATACTCCTTCGCACTATCTTAAGCATCTATACGAATCTCGCTGGAGTTTTCTATGGGCTCCTGCCTCGTCAAGTGAAAACTTTAGCTGCTTAACAGCCCAATAAGCTCTATGTTCTAACTCAAAAGTTAAGTGACATGCCTTGCCATAAACAAGCCTATAAGGCGACATTCCAATGAGGGTCTTAAACGCAGTACGGTAAGCCCATAAGGCATCAGTAAGCCTAGACGACCAGTCTTTCCGATTAGGATTAACTGTTTTCTCTAATATACGTTTTATCTCCCTATTGGAAACCTCTACCTGACCACTAGTCTGTGGATGATACGGGGTAGCTACCTTATGTGTAATACCATATTTCTTCATCAGAATCCTAAAAGGCCCATTACAAAAGTGCGAGTCTCCATCACTAATTATAGCTTGCGGTGTACCAAAACGTGTAAGTATATTATTTTTCAAGAACTCAATCACAACTCTATGGTCATTGGTTTTACACGCAACCGCCTCAATCCACTTAGAGACATAGTCTACGGCGACAAGGATGTATAGGTTACCAAAAGAATTAGGAAACGGACCCATAAAGTCAATACCCCACACATCAAAGACCTCAATAATTAAAATAGGGTTCAAGGGCATCATGTTCCTACGGGAAATGGTTCCTAATTTCTGGCATCGTTCACAAGTAACACAGTATTTGTGGGAGTCTTTAAACAACGAAGGCCAATAGAATCCACACTGCAATATCTTAGCAGCAGTTTTCTTAGGACTAAAGTGACCCCCACAAGCATGATCATGACAAAAGGAAATAATACTGGACTGGTCACTCTCAGGTATACATCTCCTAATAATCTGGTCTGGAAAATACTTAAATAAATAAGGATCATCCCAAAAGAAGTGCTTAACCTCAGTTAAAAATCTAGAACGATCTTGTTTACCCCAATGTTGGGGCATTCGACCAGTAACAAGATAGTTCACTATATTCGCATACCAAGGTAATTGGGTAACAAAGAACAGTTGTTCGTTCATCAGGAAAGCTATCCCTTATAGGAAGAGAATCATCTGGGGAACTAACAACTAGCCTAGACAAGTGGTCTACTACAACATTTTCGGCACCCTTTTTGTCTCTAATGTCTGGAGAGAACTCTTGCAACAAAGAATCCACCTAATCAATCTAGGTTTCGTATCCTTTTTAGACAAAAGATATTTCAAAGCAGCATGATCAGTATATATGATGATCTTAGAACCTAAGAGATAGGGTCTAAACTTGTCTAAGGCAAACACAATGGCTAACAGTTCCTTCTCGGTAGTGGTATAGTTCAACTGGGCATCATTCAGAGTTTTGCTAGCATAGTAAATCACATGAAGTAATTTGTTTTCTCGCTGACCTAGCACAACACCAATAGCATAATCTGAAGCATCACACATGATCTCAAAAGGTAGGTTCCAGTTGGGTGCCTGGACTATGGGGGCGGTAGTGAGTAATGACTTAAGCTTCTCAAAAGCCTCTAAACAAGCATCATCAAAGACAAACTTAATATCTTTTGCAAGCAAATTGCAAAGAGGTTTATAAATCAAGCTAAAATCCTTAATGAATCGACGATAAAAACCAGCATGCCCTAAAAATGACCTAATATCTCTTACGGTTTTTGGGACCGGTAAAGTTTTAATAAGGTCAACTTTGGATCTATCTACCTCTATACCCTTTGAAGATACGATATTCCCTAGAACAATTCCTGAACGAACTATAAAGTGATATTTCTCCCAATTAAGCACTAAATTTTTCCTTACACCTAGTCAAAACTAATGACAAATGATGCAAGCACTCATCGAAAGATAAACCAAACACTGAAAAATCATCCATAAAGACCTCTAAGAACCGTTCTACCATGTCAGAAAATATGCTCATCATGCAACGCTGAAAAGTCGCAGGGGCATTACATGGCCCGAAAGGCATGCGTCTATACGCAAAGGTACCAAAGGGACATGTAAAAGTGGTTTTCTCCTGGTCTTCTGGGGCAATAACGATCTGATTATATCCAGAGTAGCCATCTAAAAATCAGTAGTGACTATGTCCAGCTAATCTCTCTAGCATCTGGTCGATGAAGGGAAGGGGAAAGTGTTCCTTCCTAGTGACCTTGTTCAATTTCCTATAGTCAACACAAACACGCCAACCCGTGGTCACTCGGGTCGGGATTAACTCATTGTTATCATTCTGGACTACAGTAATACCAGATTTCTTGGGAACAAATTGAACAGGGCTGACCCACTTACTGTCTGAAATAGCGAAAATAATGCCTGAATCTAACAGCTTAAGAACCTCGGTTCGAACTACTTCTTTCATATTGGGGTTTAGTCGACGTTGCATCTCCCTAGAAGGTTTGGTGTCTTCCTATAAATATATCTGATGCATACAAACAGTAGGACTTATACCCTTAATGTCTGCTATGGTCCACCCTAAAGCTTCCTTGTTGTTTTGAAGTACGGTTACTAGCCTACTTTCCTGATCTCTATCCAAGTGGGAAGAAACAATCACAGGTAAAGTATCATACGGGCCTAAAAACACATACTTCAGGGTATCTGGCAATGGTTTTAGGTCCAACTTAGGAGGCTCTTCTAAAGAAGGAACTAGGGTAGACTTAGAAACTGGTAGTGGTTCGAACTTAGGTTTCCATCCATTACTAGTATCTAACAAAGGGGTTGAATCTAACAAAGCATTCACCTCATTAATCACATTATCATCATCAAAATCAATCCCAAAGTGAGCTAGGCATTTCTCTAATGGATCTTCTAACAAAGTGTTTGGTAATGACTCCTCGACTAATGTTCCTATCATGTTCACCTCTTCTATATTCGAGTCATCTAGTTCAGAGGGTAGCTTACTAATATTAAAAATGTTCAACTCTATAGTCATATTAACAAAAGACAAATTCATAATACCATTTCGACAGTTAATGATCGCATTGGATGTAGCTAAAAACGGGCGACCTAAAATCACTGGTATTTGGTTCTCTGGGTCAGGGACAGGTTGGGTATCTAAGATAACAAAAACCACTGGATAAATAAACTTGTCAACCTCGATCACACCACGAGGAATTTTAGCGGACCTATCAGCTAACTGAAGTGTCATCTGGGTAGGTTTCATCTCACCAAGTCCTAGCTTAAGGTACACATGATATGGAAGTAAATTCACACTGGCTCCTAAGTCAAGCAAATCTTTCTCAACACGGTAGTTACCTATTGTGCAAGAAATAGTAGGGGACCCTGGGTCTTTATACTTAGAAGTAGTGGTATTCTGAATAATGTAACTCACGTGACTAGCTAGGAAGGATTTCTTTTGGACACTAAGCTTACGCTTTCGTGTACACAAGCCCTTAAGAAACTTGGCATAAGCGGGAATCTGCTTAATCGCATCCAACAATGGTAGGTTGACAGTAACTTGCTTAAAAACCTCCAATATATCATTAAAGTTGGATTCCCTCTTAGTCGGAACTAGCAGCTGGGGGAACGGGGCTCTGGGAACAAAGACGGGCTCATCAAGACCCTCATTGGTCTCTTTGGAGACTCTATCAGTCTCCTCATTTTCTGGCTCAGAAGGGTGAACTACATCATGTTCACTTTCAGGTATGGAAACCTTGTTGTCAACTTTCTTTCCACTCCTAAGGGTTGTAACAGAGTTCACATGATTGTACGATTTCTCTCCTCTAGGGTTAGGATCAGTATGACTAGGGAACCTTCCTTCTTCTCTCTCATTAATAAACTTAGCTATATGGCCGACTTGAAGTTCTAATTTAGAAAAAGACTGGGCACTATTCTTAAAATTCTGTTTAGTTTCCTCTTGAAATTTACCCTGGCTTTTTACTAACATTTCCTGGCTTTGTGATAGCATCTCCTGGCTCTTCCTTAATATACTAAGGGTTTCCTCTAAGCTAGTTATTCTATTCTCAGATGGGTTCTGGGTCTGACCTGGAGAGTTCTTAGTATAACCAAAACCTGGGGGAGGCTGAGAATTACTAGACTGGCCTTTATTCTGTCCCTTAGACCAAGAGAAATTAGGATGGTTTCTCCAACCAGGGTTATAGGTTTCTGAGTATGGGTCAAACTTCTGACGGTTCTCAAACCTAGCATTGTTATAGACAGCATGATATTTCTCTTCACTAACCTGACCTTCCCAAAATGAGTTATCGGGCTCTATTCCACAACTAGAGACTTGAGAGGATCTATTAGGTTCAACAAGGGACTTATTTTTAGATTGACCCATTTCCAACGCTTCTAACCTTCTAAATAAAGCAGCAAACTTAGCATCTAACGCAAAACTCGTATCGACCATATTGGTGCTACTTCTATTGACCAAGAGTCTTTTAGGGGGTTCAACACAAGACTCCCACTGTTGGGATTTTTCAGCGATAGCTCCTAAGAAGGTAAAAGCATCATCAGCATTTTTACTAGTGAACTCACCAGCGCACATAGAATCGACCATGGCTTTGGTCGAATAGTCTAAACCATTATAAATAATCTCTACAAGTTTCATCTTATCAAATCCATGGTGAGGACACTGGGATAGGAGATCATTGAATCTCTTTAAAAACCTATAAAGAGACTATCCCTCTTGTTGCATACTAGCACTAATTTTCTGCCTAACAGCTGCAGTTTTATGCTTAGGGTAGAATTTCATATAGAAAGCAGCAATAAGTTCCTGCCATGTTTCAATGGATTCAGATGGTAGGTTGTTCATACAGGTCTTGGCTTTATCTCTTAAGGAAAAGGAAAACATCTTAAGTTTCAAGACCTCATCAGTAAGGTCTTTTATTCTAATTGTCCCACAAATTTCCTCAAAGTCCCTAATATGAAAATAAGGGTTCTCATCATCCTTTCCTAAGAATATAGGGATCATCTGAAGAATACTAGGTTTTATCACAAAATTAGCCGTAGTGGATGGCAATTTAATGCATGAAGCTCGGTTGGTCCTAGTTGGGAACATGTAATCTTTCAAAGTTGCCATCGCTGGCACAACTGAAGTACTAGGGGTACTTTCCTCACGAAGAGACATATTCTCAAAACAGAAGTTTCCAAAAACGGGGCTCTCAAAAGAAGAGTCTTCGAGCTCCCCGCTTCCACAAGAAGATCTTTTAGGCTCGTCACTAATCAAACGCCCAAAATTATCTCTTTTCCAAGCACGCTCTGTAAAGGACTCGAGCGCTTTTGGCATACACAAACAAAAATCCTAAAGAAGGGAGGTTCTAAGCAAACACACAGCAGGCCGACTCCACCAAATCAAACCTAAAAATTTCTAGCAAACAAAAAGCATGATGACTCCACTTAGATTGTTTCTAGACCAGATTCTAATCCTTCGAAAGGGAATTCGTTACAATTTAAGCAAACCCCTCTGGAATCAATCCGAGTTAAAGTAAGTTGAATCGAGACGAGGGAAGCTCAGTGGAGCTTTGATACCCAAAGCCTCACCGGTTCAAGGCGGCGCAGTCACACATTCAACTCACAGAAACCATCAAGAACTTTGAAGTATGCTTAAAAGAGTAACCAATATTTTTTGAATGACTTTCCAGTTAAGCTCGTTACCCTATAGGTCTCTTTCTAGTCAAAATTTTAGGCTTAGGTTCGCGTTTGGTTTCGTTTTCCTAAGGCGGGCAAGAAGAGAACGGTGATGAAATCCGAACCCTAATCTTATATGGCCAGTTCTTGCCCTTTACTAGGAAATTAAAAACAGTCGGTTCAGTCCTCAACAAATATTCACCTTAAGGCAGACAGTAAACCCGCTTGCAGGAGATTCGCGGGTGTTCCGAAAGACTTACCTCCCGTACCAGACGGGCGATGAACCGCTGAAGTCGACTTGGGCCACTGACTCCGGTGTCAGTGTGCGAACCCGAGGGGCCGAGACGATATCGTAATCGCCGTCCTTCCCTGCACACAATTTGTATTTAAATTACCCTTCCGTAGGGTTAAAAAAATAATAATAAAATGTCCAAAGTTTTACAGTCCCAAGTCCAAAGTAAAGTGCGAAAATAAAATTACAAATATTTCCTAATACAATTCTAAAAAAAATATCTAAAAGAAAATAAAAATTATTAAAAAAAAATAATAAAACTAAATCCTAAAAAAATAATTATTTGTCTTCTTTTTTATTTTCTTTTAGCTTTAAGCTTTGTTCCAAGTCCTTAGTATCCAACTTCAAACCTGCAAATCAAAGATACACTCAAAGAAACGTAAAGAGGAACAAATGAAAATAATAAAAAAAAAAATCTAAAAATGCTACCTAAACACAAATCCGCGTCGGCGGCGCCAAAAATTTGATGTTTTTCAAAAGTGTTGTAGTGAATAGGGTAAAAAGTTTTTTTCAGACTTCTGAAGGAAATGGATTTTTTAGATTCAAATAAATAAAGTTGTTTCAAAAACAATAAGGAAATACCGAGACTTTGGATTCCACCATTGACCAATTAAGTGATAAATTATAATCAATATTCATGCAATTCTTTCTTTTAAAGCGATTCTAATATTTTTCCTCTAATAGATTTCTGAAGTAATAATTGTAATCACAAAGCATGAAACATCAAAAGTTTTAAAACCCAGCATGCTCCATCAAAATAATTCACAACTACTCAATAAAAATCAATTTTCTATAATAGTTCTATGCAAATAATCATGTAAAATAATCGCAAGAAATAATTCAAATAGAATTATACCACTTTTCATGGAACAATGGCTTCCTCCGTTGCCTCGGCTAAGGGATTTAGCTCATCATTGTGTAAATTTGCTCAAAATTGGTATTCATTGATGCTCACAAGTGTTTTACAAATGATGAAAAGGAAAATAATTGAGTAAAACAACAAATTGCGACACACAGAAAGCGTCTCAAAATAACGATAGAACTGAAGTGCTGTTGTCGTTGAAGAACTGCCGCAAATGAAAGTGAACTACGATAGTTGATAAACGACTGCCTTTGGTAGTCTGTTCTTCGTCTTCTTCTTCCTCCTCGAGCAGCAGCAGCAGCAGAACATAATTTATGTAACTTCAATTTTCTTGCTCTGTAGTGTTCTAAACCTCTCCCAAACTCGCTAGCCCCCTCTACTCAACCCCAGCAACCTATTTATACTCAACAGGTCGACCAAATCCTTGTAATAACTCCAAAATAATCCGGCAGTGAAGAGAGAATATTTTCGAGATTTTTTTGTATTCTCCTGACTTGTTACGAGATTTGTTTCCCGTATTCTTTGAGTTGTAGAAGTTGTTTCCAACCAATAGAGGCGAATCATGCACGTATCTTCCATCCAAAATTTCCGAGAATAGATCACCTTCCCTGTTTTGAGAATATCTTCCTTGTTTTGCATCCCACGATTATCCAGCCCAAATAAATCTATTCGAACACCCATACCATCCTTGTTAGGCTTTAACAGGTCCAACCCGATGAAAACTAGCCCTTGAATCTCCTTATATCACGTCCAAAATTCGCTTCCAAAATTACGCATGTGAAGAAATATTTCCCCGCCAAAACTTGGTTCAAATGGGGAAGAAATTGGTAGCCCCCTATCCAGAGTAGGGGTGCGAATAGCAGCTGTCTTGGGGGAGACATGGGGGTGCCCCTTAGTAATTAGATTACCCCTTATCCAAAAGCGAGAGTCCGAATAACACTTGTCCTCCGGGAGTTCTCCGAGTAATTTTTCGAGCCGATTTTTTCCAAAAATGTTTATTTCCCAAAAATACCTACAAATAAATAAAATACTAAAATTAGTACAAAATCGAGTGCCAACAATATATAGTATTGAGATCAAATTAGACACAAAAATGTGTCTATCAAGCATGTAATGAACATCGTGATACACATGGTCTGGGCTATAAATAAATAGACGCAACAAAAACTAGTAAGATCATTTTTGTTAAAGCTATTGAAAATTCCTCATGTGAAAAAAACGCTCGCAGCTTGCAATGTATCTAAATACAAGGTTTGTTCTCCCTCTAAATCTACTCGCATAAAGACAGGTAAACCCTTGATCTGCTATTACTGCGGAAACAAAGGACATCATGAGCAGAAATGTCTTTTTCGGTTGAGGAATGAAAAACTTCAGAACATCCTTGCATGGGTGTCTAAAGATTTTTTTAAACCTGTCTCTCAATGTGTTGGACCAAATAAAAGTTTCAACAATCAAACAAGACACTGTAATAATTTAATTCCTGAGTGTACTGACGGATCAAAAAGCGCCAACAAAGGTAGGAGGAAGAACGACAGTAGAGCTACTGACTTCGTAAATAACCCTGAAAAGAGAAAAATTCATAGGAAAAGAAGATTAAATTCCTTGTCTCGCCCTGAAGAAGAAGGTGGTTCCAAGACTCATGATCCAGGTTTCATGCATATCAATAATAGAATCACAGAACTTAAGGTCAGCATAAACAAACTCAAACGGAGCATCAAAAAGACTTGGATAGTAATTGGCTCAGGTATTTCGAGTTCCTCTCTTGATAAACCTTCTTCAACTATGTTGTGTGATTCTTCTCTAAATCCCCTTGAAGGAGAGAAACAAGAAGTCAATGATGATGAGCCAGATGCTCATCTTAATACACTATGACTGTATAGGGTTGCATCCCTCTTTCAAATAAGAAGGATGCTCTTTATTCTCAAGATGCTTATCTTGAGAAAGTTGGCAGGAGTTTTTTGTTTTATTTAAGGAGTTATATTCATCTCTATACTTTTTTCTGTTTTTGTCCCTTCCCTTCATCCCTCTACTAAGTGTTTGCCGTTTGGTAATTATTTCTTGTACTTCCTTGTTTTGACGGGTCTCACATATGTTTGATCGCCTGTACACGAGCCAGACCCACACGAACGCCATGGTTCCTAGGGTTTTTGGAATACCTTATAAATATTATGTTTTATAAGGTCAAAAGATTCTATTGAATTCTTTTTGTGTGTGCACAATAGATGGAAGCAACAAGTTTGATGAAGTCAAGAAGGACAACACCAGTGAGTTGATTGATGTCTCCATAACATGCTTTGATGTTGTTGATCATGAAAACAAACTACCGGTTCAAATGTCTTCACAACTGGTAGGAAATCTTCTTCATGACTTTGAAGTTGTTCATGAGCATCTCGGGATTGCAGCAAGGAATCTTGGTTTTCTGAAAAATGAACTAAAGAAGGCAACTGATGAGCTCATCCATGTTCATTCTCTGGTTGCTTACAAGGTTTAGGATGTTTCAGATCGCGTGTCTCGTGTGTTTTTTTGTTGCATAGTATATCTTCTTTTTGGATCAGTTGGAAGAATAACTAGTGCCTTCAATAGAAATGACTGTGACTACACATAGCTATTATTTTTCATCTTCATGTTTTTAGTTTTTTGGTTTTAAATTCTAAAAATATTTGGAGGATGATGGTTTGCAGTATTTAATCTTTATGATTTGTTATATTGCAATTTGTTATGGGATATTGGTGTTTACGTCCGTGAACTATGTTGTCCCATATTTTGTCAAAAGTAAAGTCGTTCATGATTGGTACTCATGTATTGATTTAAGGATGAATAGACTTTTGACAAATACAAAAGTTAAACCTATATTGTCAATCTTTGATGGAAAATAGGTTAAAATCTTTTGTGTTTAAGGATTATGTCTATTAATTATTGTTATGCATATAATGATTGAAGATAGAATGAATCCTTGTGTATTCCACGGTATTGATCTTCATTGATCCATCCTTTTTGAATTGTCGTGAGGCTCCATTATGTGTCTTATGTTGAGCAAGATACAACCAAGTTGATTATTTTTGATTGACTTTGTTGGTTGTTCCGTAAGGTACTTTATGTTGAGCATTTTGAACTAAATTAATCATCTTGTTTGGTTATTTAGTTATTACTCCGTAAGTTTTCTTATGTCGAGCAAAACAAATGACAATTAAATTGATTACTTTTATGGTTAGTTTGGTTGTGTATTCCAATTATATTAATTATGGGATCTCTTGTGATTAATCTAGTTGAGTATTTTTATGCTCCTTAAGTTCTCTTATGTTGAGCATAATCAATTGAATTGACCACTTTATGTGTTTAATTTGATTGCGTATTCCAATTAAATTAGTCATGGGTTTACTTATGATTAATTTGATTGAGTTTTTGGATATAAAAATCATTTTTGGTTTTGGTGTCTAATAAAAATCCTTCTTTTCTCTTGAAATTAAGGATGCTCTTGTTGTTCCCTTGGGAATGACATCTAATGGGTAAGAGTTCTTTTGAACTTGTGCTTAATGGTCATATCTTGAGGAGTCTACGGCTGTGGAATTTTAGAGGGGTTATCTTGTATCTTTAAACTCCTTGATGAATGCTATTAGCTTCGGCTATACGATTGCATCTAAATAAGATGATGTGTGTTATTTTATTTTAGTCATGAAATGTCTCTTACGGAAATTTCATTATGATCCCGTTCTTGTACCTTTCCCAATTTAATTGGCAAAAAGGGGGAGAATTAATATGTAGTTCACACTAAAAATACATATGGTTTTCGGATCATTGTGTAAGGGGGAGTGGTTTCCATGTGAGATGGAGTATTGACTAAGGGGGAGTGATGCATATCACCATTGTATTATTGTTGAAGTTGTGATACAATTGGACTTTGACACTGTGTAATAATACTATGACATTGTATAACAATGATTGAGACCGATGCTTTCTCATTGTTATATCTACGGATCTTCAACAATGGTGATGCTAAACTTAAAACCTTTGGGATCATTGGAGTACTTGGAAGTGACGGAGATTTCGAGGAATGTTGAAGATTAGACATGTGGAATAGGAGCTACTAAAGTTTCATTATCTTTTTTATATTCCATATGTATTGATAGTTTTGTCACTAAAATTGACAAAGGGGGAGATTGTTAGAGCACTTCTCGGTCAAACTCGCATGCGTTGCTATCTCAAGGATTGTTGTCAATGTTAGTGATCAAAACTATAAGTCGTAATTTCTAGTCTACTATAGCTAAGTCTCGGACTAGGATAGTAAGTGCAGTTGATCTCAAGGACTTCATGGAGCTTCATCATACAAGTAGAAGGTCTACTTAAGGAACCGGTGGAACTTCTCGACAAAAAGGTGTGTGAAGACTTGAACTTATCTGTCACTCAAAAGTCTATCTATTCTATCTCCTACTTTTTGAGATAAAAATTTGTATGATATATATATATAGACTATGATTATACACATTTATTATTTCGATCTGAGTATACCCCGCCTATCTATATCTCGAAATATGTGCTGGTAAGCTTTTCGCTTCGACCGTGTTTATCTTTACCTAGTGACGAAAGTCATGACATGTTTCAATCACTTTGAAAATTGCTTTGACGAGAAATGGTGTAACAACTGTATAAAGTTCTCTAAGAATGTTTCAATGATTGGAATGAAAGTTTAGATTACATAACCAATGGTGGACATCAGTATTGGTGTGGAAACACATATGTGCATAAGTCCTATTCCTTGAACCAAAGTTTACGAACTTTTTTGATCAAGAGAAACCGGAAGAATGGCTTAGTGCCAATTTCGCGAACTCAGTCCGCGAACTGCCGAACTTCTCATCCCGAGAAATTATGCTGGAGTTGACAAACTAGTTGGTGTACCAGTCTGCGAACCCATTCCGCGAACCGGCGGAAAGGCTTTGCCAAGATTTTCTGCTGGAGTTTGTAAACTCTTCCCGGTTTCTTAAGTCCGCGAACCTAGTATGCAAACGTAAGAAGGTTATATATCTGAAGATGATTTCTGAACTTAAACTCATAAAGACTAAGGAATGCAATTTGCAAACCGTGGCTATAAAAGTTCATGAACCGATTCATGTGAATCAAATCATCTTTGCTTCAATTGTGTCTTGTGTAGTTACAAAAGATTTCCTTGCAATTGAACAACTCTATAACTAGTTCATTTGAGTCATTTGAACTAGTTATGGTGAAGAAGAACATGTTTGATATGAAATGCTCATATGGATAACCTTTTGGCAAACCATTGTTGAACCAATAAATGTACACGTTTGGGTACGGTTAACAAACCTAGAAGCGTGTATTTCATTTGTGTATAACAAGCTAAGTTTTCGATCTAACGGTTGAAAAATATTAGCTTGAATCTAAATCAGGTTTTCATCTAACGGTGGATATTGTTTGCTTTGTGACCAAGGCGAAACCCTGATTTGAAAGACTATATAAGGGGACATCTATCAACTCTGCAAAATTAATCCCCACACCTTATGTGTGATACTAGTTTGCGTGCTAGAGTCAGTTCTCCTTTAACATTTGGTTTTCTTCTTCTAAAACCAGGTTAAACGAATTAAAGACTTCATTGGGATTGTGAAGCCAAACCGATACTACTTTTATCGTAGTTGTGTGATCTGATCTTGCATCTTCTACCGTACGAGTACAATCATATTGATTGGCTTGAGATTGATATCTCCGATAGGCAAGATATAAAAAGTAATCACAAACACATTCGTCTCATTATTTGTGATTCCGCAACATCTTGTTTCGCTACCATACGACTAAAATTGTTGTGAGGTGATTGATTAATCTAGGCTTTTTCTTCGGGAATATATTACCGGATTATCAATTGGTTCCTGTTCTCCTTGATTATATATCAAAAGACGGAACAAAAACTTTAGGGTTTTTCTGTGGGAGATAGATTGATCATTTGATATACTTGTCTGTATGAGACAAATTTGTTTATTTTCAAAGCCTGATATTTTGGGTCTTATCAACTCTTAGTTGTGGGTTAGATCAGCTAAGGAAATCAAGTGCGCAGTATCCTGCTGGGATCAGAGGCGTAGGGAGTACAACTGTACCTTGAATCAGTGGGACACTGATTGGAGTTCAATTATAGTCTAGTCCGAAGTTAGCTTGGAGTAGGCTAGTGTCTGTAGCGACTTAATACAGTGTGTATTCAATCTGGACTAGGTCCCGGAGTTTTTCTGCATTCGCGGTTTCCTCGTTAACAAAATTCTGGTGTCTGTGTTATTTCTATTTCCGCATTATATTTGTTTATATAATTGAAATAATACAGGTTGTGCGTTTGAATCAATCAATTAGAAATCCGACCTTTGGTTGTTGATTGATATTGATTGATCCTTGGATATTGGTCTTTGGTACCATCCAAGTTATTCTTTGTGTTTGATTAAAGACTCGCTGATTTCTATTAGCTTGAGTAAATCAATACAAAGAGAGATATTAACTCCTTGAGATACTTTTACCTAGATTGAGTTTGACTGTCTAGTTGATTATGTAGAAAGTGTTTCGAAGTTAGTCCATACAGATTGCTAAGCGAAATATTGGGTGGTGTTATTAGACCCCCTCTTTTTCACACAATATCCTTGTCTTTAAGGTATCCTAAGGTGTCAATGTCATGGATCCCCTTGCCAGGGATAAAAAGAATTGGATGACCATTTGAATTTAAAGACCACACCTTTATTAGAATGTTTATTTGCAAAGCTGTCAATTATATTCTCCTAACAACGGAAAGAGTTGGAAGAATTCTAAATTACATTGATAGCATTTACAGAATTCCAAATGCCAGCATTAATGGTTCAAAATTCATTGTTTGTTTCTTATTATTTCCGGAGAGTTTAATTTCAATAGAAGTAAATATTTGCCTCAATGGTTTAAATGTTAATCCAACAAACTTTTATTCCAAATGGATTCTATAAGAACTAGTAATGTACTAGACACCGGTAGAAAGTAGTACTCATCAGATGTACATAGTTCGAGATTTGTTTTATCAATAACTCAAGGTACACCGTAAGATTTGTTTTATCCCTGAGTTAATTGTTTTAGATTTGGCCTAGCCCTGAGTTAATTGTTCCAGATTTGGCCCATATATATTAACCCAGCTGTAGCATTTGATTTTTGATAAAGAGAGAGCAAAATGTGATCCGAGGAGTACAAAAATCGTAGTCGGTCGACTCACTGACAAGGACCAACTCGCTATAATTTTTTAACTTAGACTAAGATACCCTTACTCACCAAACGTATTCCTCGCATATGTTCAAAAATTCATAACATCTTCATCTTTGGTCGAACAAAACATAAGAACCCTAGAAAATGGATTTCGTAATGTTATTTTAAGAGATAATAGCTGTACAATTAATCAATATTTGGGTTCAATTGTTGAAATCAAACTAGAACTTAGAAAAGAAAACAATCTAAATTTGATGATTCTCTTCTTAACTAATAACAAACGATTATCGTTGCTCTTTGATGTCAACAACAAGGTCACTTTACCATTGCTCAGTGCCCACTCACGAAATCATCTAGAGCAAACATGAACTAGAATATCAATTTTTATTTACTGCTCTTTTCTTTTCTTTTCTTTTCTTGTTTAGTTAAAATAAAACACGTTTCAATAGTGATTAGCAGTCTCAAGTTGAAAGTTAAAACCAAATGCCTGACATGAGCGGTTGACCAAAAGACATGATATGCATTCACTGGACACCAACATTCATGACCCAATTGTCGACCACCAAAACAACAGATTTGAAGGCAAAGATCTAAAAAATCATTCTCCATAATTTATTTCTTAAGTTTTTTTTTTTGACCAACGAAGAAGATGATATGAATTTTTGAACGCATGCAAGGAATACGTTTCCTAACTAAGGGGTATCTTAGTCTAAGTTAAAAAATTATACATAGTTGGTCCTAGTTAGCGAGTCGACTACGATTTTGCAGTCCTCAAATCACATTTTTCTCGCCCTTTAACAAAAAATGAACCCACAATTGGGGATATGGAAACTAATTGGGGGATATGAATTACTTCCTCCAACCAAAGGTGTTTGCTAAGGGGTGTTTTTTTGGCCGAAAATACTAAAATACCCTTCCTTCAAAATAAAAATTAAAAAACTTAAAATCAAAAAATAAAAACATATCCCCCATTTCCATCTTCACCTCTTATTAATCTCTTTTAGGGTTAGGGATTTGAAACCTAAATATTCCCCACTCCCTTTCAAATTCTAGATTTTTCCCGCTCCCTTTCAAATTATCTTCTCCTTCTCTAGCGGCTCCTCACTTTGAAAACGATTTTTTTTTAACATCCGGAGGTGATGAAGACCATGCCGGAAGTGATGAAGACCATGCCGAAAGTGATGAATATCATACCAGAAATGATGAAGACCATGCCGGAAGTGATTAAGACCATGCCGGTACTGAGCGCCGGCATAGTTATTCAGGACGAATACCATGCCGGTACGTGCTATTTTCAGACAAATTTTTTTATGTATGTTTTTGTCCTCAAACCGACATGGTTCATTTGGGAATCGACCATGCCGGCACCACTACCGGCATGTTCGATAATACTTTTATCATGCCGGCATTGAGTTTTTCAGGCGTAACAATGATTCAATGAGAAAAAAATCAAATTTTCAACCTCTTAGCAACAATTCTACCCTCATCACAATCATCTTACGTTTTCACAAAATAATTTTCACTCAAAAATATTTTTCCCTCCTTCTACTCTCACCTCACTCACATAAATTCAAATAAAAATACACACTAATATATCCCCAAATACTTAAAATTTTTCTAATTATTATTAACTACTAAACCGAGGATTTGATTAAAAATTAAAAAGATAATTACATAACGGGTGACCCTACTTTGATATTTGGATCCCTATTTTGTCACGTAGTTATATCCCCGTTAGTTTCCATAATCCCAATGGATTCCAAAAAATCTAGCATTTACGCTTTTTAATTTTTAAAGTCGTACTTTTGCTTTATCGTTTCCGTCGCCCCGATTTGATTAGAAATCCTGAGAGACAACATTTCTTTTTAACATTAACCAAGGTTGAGAAAGAAGAAGAAGGAGAGATTTTGTATAGGTAGATCGATCTTTTCACCACCACCACCACCTATGACCAATTTTATCATCTGGTAAACTCCTTTTCTCTTGAAATTTCTCATTATCTTGAATGAAATAACGATTCAATTTTTAGAGAAAAACCCTAAATCGTTACTCTCTTCTTAATACTGATTCAGTTGGTTGGGTGTTTCAGTAGGACGATTACAAGGTAGATATTACAAGGCCTTCCCTCATCGGAAACAAGGAAGAATACGGCAGCAACTGACGAAACATCCGGTTAGTTTTCCCTATTTTGTTAACAGACCTGTCAACACCGTAATCACTTATAGTTATATTTATTAATGTTTAGATACTTAAAACAACTTCAGGAGTTCTCTAAAAACAACATTTCGAATCTGCTTGTTGAATTTTGTAGTGGCTAATGGTACAATCACTAGCTTCTGTTTATTTGCTTTTGTTGAATTTTATGGTGCATGGCTAGGATCTCATGCATTATTCTCTTGGCTGGCAGCATATGCTCTCTTTGTCACTTCAATAAGTGTTGCACTTTTTGATTTGAGTTTTCTGTATGCCCGATTTTTTTTTTATGACCCTGGAAGTAAAAGTTTTCCATGTTGATTTTCATCGTTAGTAGGTTTATTAGGGATTTTGACAAACAGTAGGTGGAGCTAAACATATGGACACTTTTCTAAAGACTTGCTTGAAGCTATAAAGAGAGCATATGTTTATGTTGAAGATAATGCATTTTCAAAAATAACAAGACTGTAAAAGAGTTGAAAGAAAATTCTAGTCCAAGTCAAGTAAGTGTGAATGAAGTTTGGTCTAGTCTTTGTGTAAAAGAGTCTTGTAATATCTAGTGAAAGAAAAAGAAGAGTATAGAAGAGTCTTGTAACATCTTGGTCAAAGACGGTTGCCAAGTGTGAACTAAAACAAATTAGTTAAAGATAAGAACTGAAATCTGTAGAAAATACTAGAGTTGTCTAAGGTCGGCCGTGTACTTCCTATATATATTGGGCACTTGTATCATACAGCTTGTAAGTGAGAAATGAATGGAAAAGAGAAAGTTTCAGAGAAGTGAGTGAATAAGAAAAGAATGAACATAATACAAATAATAAGAGAGAATTTCACAAGTTAGAGTTTGATTTCAGAAAAGAAACAAATTAAGAAACTAGAGGAGAATTAGCAATCTGAATGTTGAAGTGGATGCGAATGTGAGAGATCAGCATGATGGGGTCAGAGTAGATGACAACAAACAAATTAGTACGTATTCTCACCATGTATTAAGCTTCTTCTCATTTCAATCAATTGTTCATGGTTTATCGATTACTACGTGGATAAACTGAATGGCAAAATAGATACCCAAATGTGTGGGTTTATAGGTCTAAATTTTGGTTTCTTTGTTGCTTTTGCTGAACTTTGGTAGTTAGGGTGTGACGATCCTGGTCTAGGACTTTCAGATGTCCTTGTCTGATGACATCAAAATTTATTGCGTCTATTTAGTCATTTTGGTTTAGTCATAATGATCACTCCCTCGTGACTTGAAAATTTTCCACTTATTAACTTGTTAACCTTCATTTGGTTCTGTCATTAGTTTGTTTGTAAGGGTTTCAAATGTTTCTTACACATTGTGCAGAACTGTGACTCTTTTTGCATGAAACATATACCAGATATGTTTGACTTTTAAGCTCCTAGACACACACACATCAAATCCACTTATCAAGCAAGCTCAGCTGGATATAGTTTTTCTGTTCTCATTCATTTTCTTCGTTCATTACTATATTATTAATGTGAAATCTCCCGAGGGATTTGTGAGCGAGGAATCCCGTAAAGTTGAGCCTAGACACAGACCTCGCTATACCTTCTATTTCTTAATTGTTTTTCGTTTGATAATGTCATGTACTTTATTTGAGATGCCAAGAAGAAAACAAGAAAAGAAGAAAATATGGTGCGAGAGTCAGACTAGAGGGAACTTGAAATTTTTAAAAGATTTCCCCCCTATGAAATGTGTATGAATTTAAGCTTAACTTGAGTTTAAGATTAGTCATTTTCTTACAATTGATTAGTCTCAGATACAATTGCAGTGACACATTTTGTAAAACACTTAAAAAGAAATAACGACCATACATTTGTTAGTCTCTCTATTACACAGTATAGAAACCTGACCTAAACCCATGGGGGCTCTGATATTGTGACCCAAAATTTACCTGTCTCTCTATCCCCACCAATCATAGTCTACCATCATCCTTGGTAAGTTCATATCAGTAAGGATAGAGAGACAAACAAATTGTGTGACAGAAGATCCCTAAACAAGAAGTAGATCATTTTCTTATATAGTGTATAAGAAATTCATCTGGAACGTACACGTGGAGAAATGTTTGGTCTTTGCTCTTTTTAAGTGTTTTACAAAACGTGTTCAAACCACTGCAATTGTATCCTAGACTAATCCGTTTTAAGAATATGATGAATCTTGAACTTAGTAAGATCAAGTTAAGCTTAAATTCATGACAGCAAACCAATTAGTACGTGTTCTTACCCCACTATTCAGCTTCTTTTCATTTCAATGAATTGTTCTTTTTGGTCACTACTGAATAGTAAAATAGATGCCCAATGTTTGTTTTATAGGTCTAAATTTTTTTGCTTCTTCG
The DNA here is from genome assembly GCF_003573695.1 of Papaver somniferum. NCBI lineage: Eukaryota > Viridiplantae > Streptophyta > Magnoliopsida > Ranunculales > Papaveraceae > Papaver > Papaver somniferum. The sequence goes on from NW_020625486.1 coordinate 1,323,592, forward strand.
TTGCTTTAGCTGAACCTTTGGTGGTTAGGGTGTGATGGTCTTGGTCTAGGACTTTCTGATGTCCTTATCTGACTGCCTCAAAATATGTTGCATCTATTCAACATTATGAGTTTATGACATTGTCATTGCTCTCTTCTTAATACTGTTTCAATTGGTTAGGGTGTTTCAGTAGGAGGATTACGAGGTTGATATTACAAGGCTTTCCCTCATCGGAAAGAAAGAATTTACCCTCTTTGATTGTGTTTCTCTTTGTCAACAGACCTGCTATTGTTTGTTTTGTTAGGGTTTACAACGATGCATCACCACCATATTCACTTAATTTGATGTTTCAAAGTCTGATGCAGCAGCAATTAGCAACAGTACTCCTGTCTTAGATAGTTATATTCTCTTGTAAATTTCCTCGATATTACCTATCCACCGACTGGTTTCCTACGTACGATGAGACTACTGATTTTGCTTGGTCGATTTGATGTACTTAGGTAATCTTTATAGAACAACTTTAGGAGTTCTTTAACAATATCATTGGATTGCTCAACATTTTGAACCTGCTTGAGTGAATACACATGTGTGAATTTTGGCTTCTGTTGAATTTGGTCATTTCTCTAGGGCCTGCAACACATGCTCTCTCTGTCACTTAAATTACTTGTTGTACTTTTGGCTTTAAGTTAAGTATGCCTGTTTATCAGCTGATGAATATCTATATTATTTTGCTGTACTGGAGTCCTCCTCCGTCTTGGAATCTTACGTCCCCTCCATCGGAGAATGGAGATTGTGAGTAAATATGTGTAACTCAGAAGGCGTGCAATATTGATTGTTGACATTCCGACCATTGTGCAGGTTATTTAGCCAATGCAAACAAACATATTAACCTGCGGGAAAAAACCCAGGTAGCACGGAGTCAGATAGAGATGGAGCCATGAAATATGGCAACCTTGGGAACATCTGGTTAGTATCATTGGATTGCTTAAACGGCATTACGAAGAATCCACTTGATTGAATGCACCTGTGTGAATTTCAGCTCCTGTTTTTTTGCTTTTGTTAATGTTGTGGTGCATGGCTAGGATCTAGTGCATTATTCTCTTGGCCAGCAGCATATGCACTCTTTGTCACTTCAAGTAAGTGTTGCACTTTTAGCTTTGAGTTTTCTGTATGACCGATTATCAAATGTAGTGTCAACTGATGAATTTTTATTTTTTTCATTGATGACCCTGGATGTAAAAGTTTTCCATGTTGATCTTCATCTTTAGTAGGTTTATTAGGGATTTTGACACACTGTATGTGGAACTAAACATATGGACACTCTTTTCTGAAAACTTGCTTGAAGCATTAAAGAGAGCATATGTTTATTTTTCTCATTCTTTCTTTAGTTTTCTTACGAATTTATTCTTTGGTATTTTGCAACAGCTTATTTACGTGTTATTAAGTGGTATGAGGCTAGGAATGAGTACAGAAGAAAATTCTACGAAGTGCAACAACCTAAGAAACTAGAGGGGAAATAGCACTCTGGATGCTGAAGTGGATGCGAATGTAAGAGATCAGCATGATGGGGGCAGAGTAGATGACAGCAAACAAAATAGTACGTATTCTCACCAAGTATTGAGCTTCTTTTCATTTCTATGAATTGTTCATGGTTAATCGATTACTACGTGGATGAACTGAATGGCTAAATAGATATCCAATATGTGGGTTTACAGGTCTAAATTTTGGCTTCTTCGCTGCTTTTGCTGAACTTTGGTGGTAAGCGTGGGATGGTCTTGGTCTAGGACTTTCTGATATCCTTGTCTGATGGCCTCAAAATTTATTGCATCTATTTAATACTATGACATTGGGTTTCAGTGATGATGACCACTCCCTTGTGACTTGAAATTTTTGCTCCTATTAACTTGGTAACCTTCATCTGTTTTTTTCATTAGTTTGTTTATAAGGGTTTCACATGTTTCTTACACTTGTATAAAACTGTGACTCTTTTTGCATGAAACAAATAGAAGATTTGATTGACTATTAAACTCCTGTACATATCGCACATTAAACCCCCTTATCAAGCTCAGCTAGTTTTAGTTTTCCCGTTCTCATTCATTTTCTTTGTTCTGTGAAATTTCCAGAGGGATTGGTGAGCGAGGAATCCTTTAAAGTTGAGCTTGGAGAGGTAGTTGCTGCAGGTGATATTCCCAAGGACTATATGCCACATGCATCTTGGTTTATCCAGGCTCCGGAGACTACCTCGGTACCGTGTACACTACATGGTAGTTTGGCAAATCGAAGAAGACATTCGGAAAGAGCTGCTTTTTGATGCGAGAGTTAGTGGAACCCTTTTCATATAAAAATCATGGAATTAGGTATTCGGTTATGAACTTCAGCAATTATTAACGGCGGCAAGAAACACTGAACGAACAATCCTTACGAGCTTGACGGGTCAGCCAAAACTTCATTAAAACCTTTAAATTTTCTTTTCTACTGAAACCCTAACTTACAAACAGAAGAGTAAACTAGGCGGCCAGGAGGATGGCATCATGGAGTTAAAGACTATCAGGCATCTTTTTGTATTCGCTTCTAGATGGGTTTCAAAGATTGCAAGAGCTTGCTTTGAGAGAGATTCTCTATTTTTGAAACAGATTTAGAAGCGAATACAAGAAAGAAGAGCCTTTATCAAAAGGCACTTGGAAGATTTTGTATGCTGAAACCTGGTGGCGGGTTGGGCTACGAGGAAGATAAAAACCAACCAAGAGGTAAGATAGCCAACCTAATGTATTTTAGCCCCTCAATTTGTTATCCGCTGTTTGGTTCGGAGTTGAAATCATAGCTTTTAGTTAAATAGTACATGGGTGTTACACATTTTCATTTGTTCACAGTCTATTCAAAATCTCTTGAGCAGGACCATCTCATGAAAATGTTGAATAAGCATGCTAAATTTCTTATATTATGAACTACCTAGAGTTGGTAGCAACCATCTCTTCATAGGTAATATGAACTGTCTTAGCTATGACATATCTGATCTTGTCATTAACAAGGAAACACAAACCCAGAAACTCAGATATCTCATAATATTTATCTTTCCAACAGATACACAATAGGATACAACATTACCTTATAGTATACAGATAAAATAACGTCAACATAATCTACCTCAAGTTTGTTAATAAAAGCAAGAATCAGAACTACCATCCAAAGGACTAAGATGCAACTCCAAACCCCTAATTCCGCTGATAAAGTAAGATCGCCAAAACTTACTTCTATGGGTCCAGAAAAATTGAAATTAATAAACCAATATTTATTTTGTGGTCTTAGACAATCTTTAAACCAAAACATAGATCTGGGTGTTGACTAAATAGATTCTGGTCTGTGCTTCCTGAAATTTAATTTGGAGCTTGCTTTAGAAGGTTATGGGTTCTTGGAGAAAAATAAAGACAGACAAAATAGTTTCCAAGGATGAATTTTGATAAGAATCAGTATTATAAATGATATATTAGGTTTACAGACTTAGCAATTATCATAACTGCCGTATCAAGTATGACTTCAACAACCGATAACAAATACTGTGACACACATACAAACTAAGATCATCTCCTTGAATAAGCAACACAATAAAATTGTAGTACGAAAGCAAAATGATAGGTACATTCCCAGTGCACAAGTTTATTAGCATCGTACTTTGTCGTTATCTTGATAAGCTGGGAAAGTGAAATTTTCTGCAAATCTGGCAGTGCACAAAAGTCTGACATCATCTTTTAAATAAATTAGGTAAAATGCAGCGATAAGAATTTATCGGGTTTGATCAGAATATGGCGACCTTGATAACTTGACCAAACAATCTGTTGAAGCCCATTTAAACTTAGTTAACTGTCTCATAATTTTCTTGTTGAAATCTTCTACATCTTTCACGGTATGTGTCTTTTTCTTTGAGTTCACCAAAGAATTTGATGAACTTTCAATAGTCACTGTCTGGAGAACCCCTGCACTCTGCAAAGATAAATCTAACCAAATCCAGCTCATTCCGATGTCCTTCAAAGTTTTGAAACTTAATTGACTTGAGGTTCATCAGCAAACAATGAGGCACTACATCTACTGCCAAAGCATCCTTATTAGCTTTATCAATAATCAAAACCTGTGAACCATGCATGTTGTTAGTTCAACATCAAATGATTAGTACAACAGCCCAAAATAGTTTGAATTATAGTAGAGCATATCAAAGAAACTTCATCTTCTTATTAAAAATCAACGGCATTATAAAAACAAAAAAGATGGACGTCAAGAAGTTTACGAACCCCGCCAAAGATTAGGGATTGGTGAGAACTGTAAAAAGGTGAATAATGGTCTAACTTGCTCAGCCTTGATAACAGACACTTCCAAAGTGATCAAATTAGTAAAGCCAAGTAAACTTGTAGATAGAAGATTAACAGACACTTCCAAAGTGATCAAATTAGTAAAGCCAAGTAAACTTGTAGATAGAAGATTTCCAGTCTCCAAATCCTAATAATATGACATACAAAGTACATTAATCAACTTACTTTAAATTGTTAGAAAAAATAATCAGCCAAAAAATGGAAGCAACCACCATACCTCAAAAATGTAACCTGTTACTCTCAAGCGCTTTACATTAGAGAGCTTGTTCAAAAAATTTAAAACAACATCCATCCCATCATCTTCCATACTATGCGAGAGGCGTATATCTGCATCCACTAGTGACGGAAAGCTGTGCACCACTAAAGTATCTTCTAGACGGTCGTCGATTTTGAGAGACATTAGATTTGGTGCATCAATCTTGGTTATGACAGGAAAATCAGATCTTTGTAAACTATCGACCAGAGTTAATACCTTCAATGTAGACGATATGAAATTTAAATCCTTCCAAGCACAATATTTCAAAAATTCCTCGAGAACAGGGCAGCCAGAAAAGAGTTGTTGAGTGAATTCCTCATCACAAATCGAAATTTCATATAGCCGGATTATCTTAAAGTCTTGAAAAGAGTATTGTTTGTGGAAGATGAAGAGTACCATAATGAAATGTTATGTCTAACAAAGTCAGTGATTCACAAGTGTAAAGGTCGACAGGGATTATATCCGAGTAGTCTTCATCATAGGCAAACCTACTGAGAACGAGCTCTTCAACTCTACACTTGATTGCTCTAGTAATCCAATCTTTTATCCGCTGGTCATCAAAGTACTCACCGTTACAGGTGATACAAAATCTCTTAATATCCGACATGTTACTACGAAGAAGCAATACCCTGTCAACGAAATCCATGAAGCTCTCAGTATAAGATTGTTTTGCTTTGTTATTGGTAATAACATAAATCATGGAGCTTTCAGTAGATTGTTCTATTTCGATTTTGGGAGATTTCCATTCGCGAAAATCAAGAGCGGGAACAGATATCCAGAGATTCTTCCATCTTTTAGACAGAATTGTTGTTGAAACAGCACATTTGGTGGGTAGTAAAGAGAGAATGTGATGGATTAGGAATTCGGGTAACCTGCTGATCCTATCCTGCCCCTCCTCCTCCATAGTGGTGGTGGTCGTTCCTATGAAGCAGGTAAACATTAAGCAAATAGAAGACTAAATGGGTCCAGTTCGAACTGGTTGCCATCCTCAAAAATCATCTCTTTACATTTGGTGGAAAGTAGAGCGAATATGTTGATGGATTCAATTTTAAATCATTTTTCATACTCAATGAACTAAGAACAAAGAAAAGCCTAGAAATTAAATGTTGAATACTGTGAACACACAAATTACGAAGCCATCTGCGTGTTCACAAACAATATTCACATACAATCATTCATCAGAAAACTGAACACGATATGCATAAAACTACGCAAAGTTGTTGACTCAGAGCCTTCGGGCTCGTCATCGTCAAATCATATGGTATCAATACTAATCATATGACAGGATAAATAAAGAATAGAAGCATAAACATAAGAACAGTAAAGGCATAAATGTAAATGAGACAATGATTTACGTGGTTCAGCACTAAGGCCTACATCCACGGGGTTGGTGTTTTCACTATGTATTAAAGAATTACAAAGATAGTCAAATGACTTTAAGTGAACGACGATGCTGTGGGGAAATGGTAGAAAGGAAATCATTCTTACTCTTCCTGTTTCTCTCTCCTAAGCTCTTCTCAAATTCTAAAACTTGGTCCACCCTTTGTCTCTTAACGGAGGGGGGTATTTATAGGGATGGGACGTGGGTCCCATTTCTGAGATGCCGTTGTAATCTTATCTTCTTGTGCTTTGTGTCCATTCCGCAGGGGTCTTCGATATATGCTGCGATGCTGCGGACTGAGCTTGAATACGCAGGGTTATCTTTGCTTCTTCCGTGGGATGATTGACACGTGCACGTCTCTTTGGTATTTAATGCGGGTAGATGGATGTCTGCTCGTGTCAGGCAAGTGTCCCTTTGTCTGGTCACATCTGTGCCAGCCTAACTCCCTCTCATTCGTCGATCTGGGATCTTCCTCGGGATTGGGTGTATCAACGCCCAATGGGTATTATCTGGTGCTCCTCTGAATTATCATACTTCTGTGATCCTCTATCCCTGACCGTCGGATCTGCTGACCGGTGGATCTTTTGATGAGATGCTTGTTGATCTCGTTTTGCATGCCTTACACGTGTCTTTTCCTATACATGTGGCGGATGATGAAAGATGTACATACAATTTGCCCCTCTTCTTCTGACTTGGGCGTTCTTTGCAATTCGGAAGAAGAAAAGTCGTGCTACACGTTTCATCTTCCCTGAAATAACTTCCCCTATTGATACGGGCATGTTTCCCACTTTGCATTAAATTCCTCCATAAATGCTCATTGGTACGAGGGACAGTTATTGTCTTCTCTAGCTTCATAAATAGGAGAAAGAACGTGAAGAAAAACTTTTATCCTCTTCTTGTCAGTGTTCATCCTCTTCTTATCATCATCCTTGTGAGGAAGATAACAGCATTTAATTCTCTGTCTCCTTCGCTCCCGATTGCTGTCAATTGTTGTTGTTGCCCCTGCATGTTCAATTTTCTACTTCTTTGCTGCCGATTGTTGTTGGTGTTTGTCGTTCTCTTCTATACAGGTATGGGGTTTTCCACTAGCTGTTCACCATTAATTTATCTGTACATCTCCCCGTTTGTTTCTTGCTGCTGTTGAGTAATGTGTGATGAAGAACACACATGTCGAAGCACATATGCTTGCCCCTGCTCTTTGTTATAAGGTATGTGAGTCTGTATCTGAGTTTTATCCTTGGAGCTGGATGTAGTATCTCTGGTTATTCTTAGTTCTTAGGGTTTATAATGTTTATCCGAATGAGCACTCCATTATTGGTTTTTCTGATCTTTAGTGATCTCCTCGTATTCTTCTCTAACTGTTTTTGTGTTTCCTTGTAGATATGTCTGATCGACCGCGGTCTCCCTACCAAACCCCGTCGTCTAGTCCGCCAAGATCCCCTCCGCGTCGAGATTCTGACAGATCTTCACTTGGGGAAGGTCCTTACAAGTCTTCGCAATCAGATCCTCGGGGTTATAAGGTTTCATCTTCCTCTGGTGCGAAGGTTATGCCTCTTAAGAAAGGGGATGTGCCGAAGGGTCCTTCGGGTTCTAGATATGCTGTTAACCGCGCCCCTTCTCGTCCTCGTGAAGATTCCAGGAGTACGCAGACTCCTCCTCGTACTGAAACGCTGGATGTTCCGCCGCTCCGTTCTATGGCTCCTCCTTCAGTGTCTCCGCAGAAAACTTTGCCGCCTCCTCCCGCGGTTTCTTTCAAAGGGAAAAATCCCAAGGGTACTATGCCGCGAACTGGTCCGATTAAAAATCTTCCTTCTAAAAGGAAAGCTTCTGAGTTGAGTCTTGCTTCTGATTCCGCCGATGAGGAAGAAATTGTTCCTGTGATACGCAGCCTTTCAGTTGGTAGGAAGAAGGTCACTTTCAAACATGTTGATCTTGAAATGTTCAAGGAAAAACATGAACTTCAAGCTTTCGAGGTTCGCTTCTATGCCCCTGATGATGATATCACTTATGAGCTTCTGGCTAAGTATCAATTCGACGAGTTTCATCTGTTGACTACGGTTGGAGCCTTCGAAGCGGGTCTCATGTTGCCCCTATACAAGTCGGGTGACTCCTTCTATTACGATGTATTGGCTAATCACGAAGGCTCTTCCACAAACACCCATAATCTTTACGTGTCACAACTTTCTGGGAATTATCTTCGTTCACTGAAGGAGTGTTACCTGCGGAGCAAGGGAAGAACTATGATGACCTGCTATGTTCCAAATCCTGCTGAGAGAGAGTGGTACACTCCGGAAAATTTTAACAATTCTTTTGGGGATTATGTCAACAGCAGAAACCGCAAGCCGTGGAGTGTTAGTCTCCATAACATTGCTGCTCCCCGTGGTTAAATTCGTCTTTTGAGTGAGGTGAGTGATGCCAAGGTGAAGTATGTTCCTGGTACTGAGGGATCTGATAAACAGAAGCTCTTTCCTGCTCGTGAAAGGATTAAGCGTGACCATGATTATAAATGACACGCTACTGTTATTGAAGTAATTGGTCCTTGGGCTTATGGTTGGGTTCCGGGTTCGCATGGTTGGCGTCCTTCTGAAAACAGTAAGCCTCGTGAAACTCCTCCCGCAAGTTATGGAGATTTCTGTTCTTGGCGTTTGAATTTCGCGGGCATGAATTTTCCTTATTCTCTCGATGTCGTTGATGGAGATGAGGAGGAGGGTTCTGGTGCTACTCATCCAACGAAGAGTGCTGCTGCTGCCAAGGTATAGTTTCTTCTTACATTCTCTATTCTATTTGCCCCTTTTTTCTGGCTTGAAATAATTTTCATTTTTAAAGGGAGGGAAAAAATGAGCCTTTGTGGGGATGTGTACTGGTTTGTAGGTATCGAAGAAGAAGAAGCTTGGACCCAAACAATCTTCTACTGTGGTTGTTGGTGAGGCTGAGGTTTATGAGGAAGTCATGAGTCCTGTGAACGAAGGGTATGCTGAGGACGAAGAAATGTCCGACGGAGAGGATCGTACTGACACTTCTCGCCCTAATGACGAAGGTGGTAATGAAGAAGAAATTTCCGCGGGAGGTGGTGGTGAAAAAGGGACTGCCGCGGGTGGTACTGGCGGGGGTGGATCTTCCCCTGTTGGCGATAATATTGCTGGTGTGCGTACTCTAACTATTTCCTCTGAGTTTTCTTTTGGTAGGATGTATTCCGCGGGGGAGTCTTTCGATATGAATGCTGCCATGGGTCTTGCCGAAGACTTCTCATTGCTTTCCCCAAATGATGATTGGGATGTGCTTGGGGATACTGGTAAGGAAGATGCCCCCGGTCAACAGGCTGAAAACACCGGTGGTCATATTGAGGATGGTGATGTCGAGGCTTGCGCGAGTGTTGGGAGAGCATCCAAAGGGAAGTCTGCGGTTGAATCTCCTCCCGAGGATTTCCCTTACTCCCTAATGCTTGAAGGCGAAGATGCCATTTTGGCTTGGTTAAAAAGAAAAATCTGATGTTCGTCCCCAATCCTGCCCCAGTGGTTCCTAGTGAGAAGAATTCTGACGCTTATACTCGTGAGATGATGCAAGTGTCTTCTGAAGTCCGCGTTGCTGAGATGTGGGAGAAGAATGTCAGAGCTTCGGAAGCTAACCTAGTGGTTGACCCTCCCTCCTCTATTGCTGATATGATGGCCATAGCTGATGGGTACCAATACGGTTTTCCCCAGCAACGTGTCTTAGAGGTAAGTCCTTGTGCTGATTCCCTCATGATGTGCGAACATTGTATTCTTCGTGATATCAGGTCCATGGGGTATAATAGTGTTTGTCGTTTGTGATATAGATGATAAGGAGCGATCATTGTAACCATGTTCTATACCAATTCTTTAAAGCAAAGTCTTTAAAGTTGGAGGCTAAGCTTCGTCATAGAGAAGAAGAATTATCTGCGTCCGAGATGGAAATAAGTGAAATGAGGGATCGTCTGAAGGAAAAGGAACAACTGGGAAATGCCGAAGAGAGTCTTCGTTCGGAACTAGCTATAGTCCGCAGCGAGTTGGAGCAAGCTCGCAGAAATGCGTCATCCATCACAGGTGCGTATTTTTTATTGATCTTTTCCTCCTCGTGATTCCCTATTTGTCCGTGTTGTCTCAGTATCCCCACCCTATCTTCAGTGGGTGGAGTCCCCGAGATCATATGGCTTCGGAAAGAAAGGGAACGACAGAAATTCCGTATTGCACAGTTGGTGGATAAGTTGAAAAGCGAAGCCGTAAAGTGGAATGCTCGTGCTGACGAGCATAACGCTTTAGCAGCTAAGTATTGTGAAAAGCAGACATTGATGGTTGATATGCAAAATAAGTACGATCATGACCGTTGTCTGTTTGATGGTACGCTGCAATGGACGCGTGATAACCTGCGTGGTGCTCGAGGACATGCTTCGGACTTAGAGACTAGAGTGCGCTTTTTGGAAGGAGAGTTAGAAAAGGCTCGTTCTTTATTAGGCCCCGGGGTTAGGGATAATATGCTGCGTCTTTCCAAGGAAAGAGATAATGCTAAGGATGAGGATGGTGCTCTTAGTAAAGCCCTAGCAGCGTCGCGAGATGATGTTGCTCGCCAAGTGGAATCTGAAAGAGACCTTGAAATGAACGTGTATCGTCTTCATAAAAGGATGGGGGAGATGAATGACGAAGTCAACCATCTTCGTCACTTGGATTCAATGAAGCAGGTAGACTTAGACGCGAGTCAGTTTGCTCTTACGAACCTTCAAACGGATTATAAAAAACTATCCGACGAATATGACCTTCTTGACGAAGCTCGGGACGCAGTTGTTAATGAGTATGAAGAGGCTTCGGCTAATGTCGAAGGTATAACCTCGTTTTATCGAGTGTGATTTTGTTATTTCTTCGTTCTAACCTCTTGTTATTTCTTGTTTTCAGCCCTCGAGGGCAGCTTCAAGCAGAAAATGATGAGCTTAAAAAGACTCAATCTGCCTTAGTGCAGCAGGAAGGACAAGCCAATCATTTCAAAGAGTTGGCTGCGTCTCGTGAGGAAGCAGCGGATGTTGCCTCCAAAGAGGCGGAACGCTTATCTGCATTGTTGTCTCAGGCCAACCAGCGGACCACTATTATCTCTTATAAGGCTCGATTTCAGTTGGCTGAAGATACCAACAAAGTCCTAGACAAGATTGAACTTGGTCTTAAAGACGAACATGGTCTTGTCAAGAACTATATGCATCGTCCCCTTCCCGCGCCCTTGCCTGGTTCTTCTGGGCCTTCTTCAGGTGGTAGCGTACCTTCGTCTCGCAGAGACAATCCTATTTATGAGGCTGTATCGTCCAAGTAGATTTCTTTTATTAGCCATAGAAAGTTGATCCTTGTTGATTATGTAATTTCAGATCATTTTTTGATGTGTTTACTGCTCTGTCTTATTAGCTGAATCTTGTAATCAACTCTTTATGAAATGGATCATCCTTTTGGCATACCTGCGTTATCAATTCATCTTTATTTTAAGTATTGTGAAGTGTTAAACTAGAAATAACTTGCTTTGTAAAAAGTTGAGTGTTTGGTTGCGACACCGAAGGTAAATACCTTCGTGATCGTCTTGAGACCTGTCACCCCGCTGGCGAATCCTGGGCCAGAGGATTCCCAGTCGGTGGGGGCCCAGGAAGCGTTCTAGGATATGGAATGCTTATTTGAGATATTTACATGCACCCATTCCATCGACCCGCTGCCTTAAAGTTGGTTGGGTATCTCTTTCTGCTGGGTGCCTTCCCCCTGGTCTTACACTCATAGACACTGATAGGGGAGCCCTGAGAGATTGTAGATTAACTACTTTCCCCAATATTGTCAACTGAAAATCGGTTGGGTATCTCTTTCTGCTGGGTGTCTTCCCCCTGGTCTTATAGACACTGATAGGGGAGCCCTGAGAGATTGTAGATTAACTACTTTCCCCAATATTGTTAATTTATTATGTAATGTACATGTGTTCACCCAGCGGGCCTTTCGACCATTTCGTTTGTTTGAAGATTTCCCAAAAATTTCGTTTGATTGATAGGTTGAGGTCTGCTACTCCTCGTCCAGAGATAGAAACATGTAAAGTGGTTACGCTGCCTTCTTCTTCTGGTATTCTCCACGCAGATGCAAAGCTGCGCTGCTCCTACGGGTAATACGGTTTGAGCCATTTAGCATTACAAGGGTGATGGAGGACTTCGCCTTTCAGATTGCGAAGATAGTAGGAACCGTTTCCTGCAATGTCGTGTATTATAAAAGGTCCTCCCCACGTAGGTGCTAACTTTCCCCATTTCTTCTCTCGTTGATACTCCGGGATTGTTCTCAGCACATACTGCCCTTCTACAAAATTTCGAAGCTTAACCTTTTTGTTGTATTCTCTCGCTAGTCTTCGTTGATAATTTTCCATCTTTTGCAATGCTGCTTCCCTTCTTTCTTCCAGGTCGTCCAATCTCTCTAACATCATGTCTGTTGTAAGATTTTTCTCCCATGCTTCGGTCTTTGTGGTTGGCATGAGGATCTCTGTTGGGATGACCGCTTCAGCTCCGTAAGTGAGGAGAAATGGTGTCTCTCCAGTGGTAGATCTTCGTGTTGTCATGTATGCCCATAATACATTGTGTAGCTGTTCACACCAACGCCCCTTGTGTTCGTCTAATTGCTTTTTTAGGATAAGGGCGAGGGTCTTGTTAGTAGCTTCCGCTTGTCCGTTGCTTTGAGAGTATATGGGGGTGGACTTGTTTTTCCTTATTTTGAAAGTGTCAAAGAGCATGTCTTTGTTTTTCCCCTGTAATTGTTTGCCATTATCGGACACGATTTCCGCTGGTATGCCGAACCTGCAAATGATGTTTTGGAATATGAAAGTAAACACGTCCACGTCTCTGATCCTGGCTAAGGCTTTGGCTTCCACCCATTTACTGAAGTAGTCCGTGGCTACTATCAAAAATCATCTTTTCACTGATCCTTCGATGAAAGGCCCAACGATATCTATGCCCCATTTTGCAAATGGCCACGGACTGTCCACAGAATTCAACGTTGTCGCTGGTGCGTGTATCCTTTTGGCGAAACGCTGACATTCTTCACATCGTCGGGACATTCTTGCAGCATCTTGAATCATTGTGGGCCAGTAATATCCTTGCATTTTTGCTTTGTCGGCTAGTGATCTCATGCCGCTATGATTTCCTGCGTCACCATAGTCGATGTCGTTGAGAATTTGATGTCCCTCTTTCCTGGATAATCAACGTAGTAACGGTCCGAGGAAAGATTTCTTGTACAGGATCCCGTCCCGAAGATTATATCTTCCTACTTTGGAGAGTATTTTCCTGGTTTGTTTGTTTGTAATCCGCGGGTAAAGTTCCATCTTTGAGAAACGCATGGATCATTATTCTCCAATCATCTTCGTTGTCGAAATCCTCGTCTTGATTTGCTCTTGGCAGGATATCTTCTTTGTAAAAATCGTTACGGATGTCTTCTCCCACCTGATCTTCGATATTTTCTTCCACCGTATCTTGATTTGTAGCAAAGGAAAATTGTGATGCAATCGAAGGCTCGTATACCCTTGTTACTTTGATAGCTGCGATACTCTTGTCCTTCAGCATGGATGATATATATGCCAGGGCATCCGCGTGCCTGAGATCCCTTCTGCATAAGTGCCGGAACTTGATGTTCGAAATTTGTGATGCCAATGTTTGGACAAAGGCCATGTAAGCTGAGAGGGTGTCGTCGTACACATTGTATTCGAGCCCAATTTGTCGTATGACAAGCTGCGAATCACTTGTCAGTCTTACATCAGTTACCCCCATCTCTATTATTAAGCGGAGGGCATGTACGACTGCTTCGTACTCGAAGATGTTGTTAGTATGCTCTTTGAATTCTAACCTGAGTGCCTGTATGATCCTTTCTCCGGTTGGGGTGGTGATGACAATGCCTATTCCTGCCCCTTCCTTATTTTTGGAACTATCAACGAAGACTTCCCATTGTCTCTGACTCGAAGGTTCGAGGACATCAAATGGATCCTTGCTTTCCTCGTCGGATTCTGGTATTCCCCTAATCTCTTCATCGTTGTCCATGGGAGGTCCGCTAAGAAATCCGCCAAAACTTGGGATTTTTGGGAATGTTGAATTTCATGAATGATGTTGAACTGGTCCAGGTGGATGTTCCACTTGGCTATTCTACCTACTTTTCCCGCGCTTTTGAGGACTGCTTCCAGTGGTGCTTTGCATGGGACGCAGATGAAGTGAGTTAATAAATAGGTTCTCAGCTTTTGGGTAGCCCATACTAATGCCACGATGAGTTGTTCGATCTTCATGTAATTCCTTTCCACAGAATTGAGGGTCTTGATGACATAATAGATTGGTTGTTCTATCTTCGTATTGGTTTTGACCAACACTGCGCTAACCGCGTCTTCCGTCGCTGCTATGTATAATGCCAAAACCTCATCAGGATATAGCTTCTGCAGGATTGGAATTGAAGCCAGGTGTTCCTTGATTCTTTGAAGGCGTCTTCGCATTCTGCGGTCCATTCAAATTTACTTCCTTTTTTGAGAATATTGAAAAAATGTCTGCATTTGTCCGAGGATCGGGCAATAATCCTGCCCAAGGCTGCTAAGGACCCATTGAGCTTTTGCACTTCTTTTAAATTCTTAGGAGATGGAATTTCCACTATGGCCTGAATCTTTGCGGGATCTACCTCAATACCCCTTTTGGTTACCAGATATCCGAGGAATTTCCCTGAGGTGACACCGAAAGTGCATTTTTATGGATTCACTTTCATGTGATGTTTCCTCATTGCTTCGAAAATATCTCTGAGGTCCTGGTTGTGATCTTTGCGCAGCCTACTTTTTACGAGCATGTCATCAACATATACTTCTAGGGTACTACCAATCCATGGCCTGAAGATAGCATCGACCATTCTTTGGTAAGTTGCCCCTGTGTTTCGAAGTCCAAAGGGAATTCTTGTGTAGCAATAAAGGCCATGCGGGGTGTAGAACGTTGTGTGTAGTTGGTCTTCTTCTGCTAGTGCCACTTGGTTGTAACCAGAATATCCTTCCATGAATGACAGCTCTTCGTACCCTTGAACTGCTTCAACCAGTTGATCTATGCTTGGCAGGGGATAGCTGTCTTTTGGACATGCCTTGTTGAGGTTAGTAAAGTCGATGCATATCCTAACCCCTCCATTTTTCTTAGGAACGAGGACCATGTTGGAGATCCATGTAGGGTATTTGACTTCCTTGATGAAGCCTGCTTCTAGTAGTTTCCAGAGTTCTTTTTCTACTGCCTTATGATATTCTGGTGCAACTTTTCTTATTTTCTGCCTGAAAGATGGCGTGCCTGGTTTGATGCGCAGCTCGTGTTGGATTATTTTTGGATCAATCCCCGGCATGTCCCCTAACTTCCAGGCGAATACATCCGCGTATTCTTTGAGTAATTTGGTCAAGGAATCTTCTCCCTTTTCGTCCATTATGGTCCCTACTTTGACCATCTTCGGGCTTTCTTCCGTTCCTATGTTGATTTCTTTCACGGGCTCTACTGATGTGAACATCGGCTTCGGGTCCCCAAGGACTGGGACGCTCTTTAATTGCTATTTGGTATGTGTCTGTCCTTCGTTGGCTCCTGAAGTACTTGCTTCCGTGTTAAGGATACTATCATCTTTTGTCAAGCCCTTTTCTGCGGTTTTCTTGAGGAACAGGTCTATGGCCTTCTCTTTCGCGGCTTCTTTATTTTTGACCCTTCGGATTTTTCGCTGTTCTTGTTGTTCGTTGTTGATACGATCCTGAGCGGCCAGGCAATATTTTGCAGAGACCCGATCTCCCTTGATTTCCATTACTCCCTCGGGTGTAGGGAACCTGAGATATTGGTGGTAAGTTGCTGCCACTCCCTTGAGTTTATGTATCCACTTTCGTCCAATAATGGCGTTATAAGGGGATGGGGCATCTACCACGCTGAATCGTGTTTCTACTTTCAGGGGCCCGACGTTCACCTGCAACACGATGTCTCCCAATGGCTTTGTGGGCGCTCCGTTGAACCCGTAGATGGTGTAGTAAGAGGTTATCAGCTGTTCATCATGGAGCTTCATACGTTTGAAGGCATCATAGAATAGAACGTTCACTGAGCTTCCCCCGTCGATGAGGATCTTTTTGAGGTTACATCCGGCCACTGGTAGTGTGAGGACTAAGGGATCGTTATGGTCTTCCATATCTTCTTCGATATATTCAGTATCGAAGATGATAGGTGCGCCCATCCACTCTTCGTGCTCATATACCTCTACGCCATCAATCTTATATAATTCGCAGTGGTGTTCGAATTGCTTTTGTAGCCTCTTTCCTATCTGTGCTGTAAGTGAGGGCCCTGCGGCTTCGGAACATGAGATGGTGTTGACTGTGCGGTTTCCCTCTGGAAGCTGGACTTGCTTGGTTCGTTTGGATCTGTCCTCGGTGACTTCCCTTCGTACGTATTGCTTGAGTTCGCCAGCTTGTTGGTATCTCCACGTTTGATCCCCTTGGTTGAGTTTCCGCCCGCGGTACTAAAACCAAGGATATGGTTTGGTTCTGATCGTTGGTTGACGGCATTCCGAAGACTGGTGGATGTGCGAGTTGATGTGTTATAGATTCTGCCAGATTGTGAACACACGAACTACGAAGCCATCTGCGTGTTCACAAACAATATTCGCATACAATCATTCATCAGAAAACTGAGCACGGTATGCATAAAACTACGCAAAGATGTTGACTCAGAGCCTTCGGGCTCGTCATCGTCAAGTCATATGGTATCAATACTAATCATATGACAGGATAAATAAAGAATAGAAGCATAAACATAAGAACATAATGTAAAGGCATGAATGTAAATGAGACGATGATTTACGTAGTTCAGCACTAAGGCCTACATCCACGGGGTTGGTGTTTTCACTATGTATTGAAGAATTACAAAGATAGTCAAATGACTTTAAGTGAACGACGATGCTATGGGGAAATGGTAGAAAGGAAATCATTCTTACTCTTCCTGTTTCTCTCTCCTAAGCTCTTCTCTAATTCTAAAAATTGGTCCATCCTTTCTCTCTTAATGGAGGGGGGTATTTATAGGGATGGGACGTGGGTCCCATTTCTGAGATGCCGTTGTAATCTTATCTTCTTGTGCTTTGTGTCCATTCCGCAGGGGTCTTCGGTATATGCTGCGATGTTGCGGACTGAGCTTGAATACGCAGGGTTATCTTTGCTTCTTCCGTGGGCTGATTGACACGTGCACGTCTCTTTGGTATTTAATGTGGGTAGATGGATGTCTGCTCGTGTCAGGCAAGTGTCCCTTTGTCTGGTCACATCTGTGCCAGCCTAACTCCCTCTCAGCCGTCGATCTTGGATCTTCCTCGGGATTGGGTGTATCAACGCCCAATGGGTATTATCTGGTGCTCCTCTGAATTATCATACTTCTGTGATCCTCTATCCCTGACCGTCGGATCTGCTGACCGGTGAATCTTTTGATGAAATGCTTGTTGATTTCGTTTTACATGCCTTCCACGTGTCTTTTCCTATACACGTGACGGATGATGAAAGATGTACATACGAATACCATGGTTCCATTCAATGATATTCTTCAAAACTAGTTGCGAGTTCCTATGCACTTGCAAAAAATTGTTAGTACAAACAAAGGAATTAGTGGTACTTACCTACCAGCAGCAGGCAGGAATATGCAATAGAAGCTGAAGAATTTGGAGTGCAGCAGCACTTGTCAAACTGAAGATCAATAACCACCACCCATATTCTTAAAGGCAGTTGAAGAATAAACTATAATTTGAATTTGATTCTTCCTTCCTCGCTGGTTCTATGCCGGTTGTTCTTTTGTGGAGGCATGATGTATTTATTTTTCAATCTTATCTATGGACTAATCAATGCCTCGACAGACAGCTGCCCACCGGCCCCATCCTTTCTCAACATGATCCTTCATTTAAAAAACAAAACATACACAGAGACGTAATGAGATTGATTGATTGATGGACAAATTAGAGCCTTCGCCCTTAGCTTGCATTACTGATGCTGAAAAAATTAATTCTAGACAGACCCCAAGACCGCTTGGCAGACGTGTTTTAAACGTGCAGAGAGAACTTGTAAATTGTTTTTTGTTGACTATATATAATTGGTTTAGATGTCTTTCCTCCGTCGAATCGGATCGAATAAAATCTTCACAAGAAATGTTCGGTATATCCAGTCATCTCTCGTTGACTCTTCTTCGTATTTTTTTTATCATCAAATCATAAATATTTCATTCCACAGGAAACATTTACATGATGGTTTTAAAAAAAAATAAGTACATCATAGCATGAAACAAATACAAAGAAAGATACAAAATATAAATAAATCGCGAAGACAAAGAGCGATCTACCACGATAGCATCCAATCTTGTATTATGAATGGTATTATTAGTGTTTATTAATTTTTATTTCTTTTTTATTAAACTAATAAATGCATATTCCATTAATTACTTAAATGGTATTATTAGTGTTTACTAATTTGTATCTCATTAATTGCTTATGATGAATGATTTATTAAATTTTCATTTCCATTGGTTAATCTAATAAATACATAATTTCATAAAAATTATATCAATTGAAACTATTAATGTTTGTTTCTCATACGTAATAGTTGTGATTAGGAATAAAGATGCATGTAAGGGTTCAGATCACATGTCCCATATTTTCATGTCTCTTCCTGTCCCAGCCAACGATAGTACGCCACCTGTTTTTCGCTATATTGTTTTATGTATAAATTCTTGACGAGATTATATTAACCTAATGTCATTATCGATCATTAAAACTACTCTGTCTTTGGTTCTTTGTCTTTTCAAAGATGAATTTATATCTACTCCTCTCGCCTCTCTGATAAACTTAAATAACATGTTAAAGATCGTAAAACAAGGACTTTTAAGTTGTTGAGATCTTTCTTTTGTTTGAGAAAAAAAAATAAAAAAAAAATCACAAGGGGAATGTCGTTGAGATCCGCAACCACAAATCCAGTTTGATGAAGCTGGTAGTGTTCAAATCAAAAAAATGTCAAATTCACGCAAGATTTTTTTTAAGTTGAGAGACCTGACAATCCAAAAGAGGGTGAACAAGTGGAAGAAAATTTGTGGAAATATGATTAAGAAAGAAAAAAAGGTTATAATTGAGAAAACCTCAAAAGAGAAACAGAGAGGTTTGAGTTTTCGAAAACTAAAATTACCATCCACAGATTACTACTCATAAAATTAGGTCTCTGAAATCTACCATTACAATCGTGTATAACTCTAGTGTAGATTTATAAAATCAAGAGCAAAGTTCAATCAATAGTTCATCGAATGTTGCTTTCGATTTAGGATCATAAGCCAAAGTATAATTGAAACCATAATTGTCTGACCCGGGATTTTATGTTAATTGATTGGAGAATTTATCATATATTTACTGTACCGTAATGATTATATAAAGAACGCGCATTTGGGGTATATCAAAACTAATTTGGGGATAGAGGAAAATAACAAAAATTGGATCCAAATATCAAATCAGGGTCACCCCTTATCTAAGTATTTTTTTAAATCCTAATCTACTCCTCACTAATCAGGTTTAGTAGTTAATAATAATTAGTAAAAATCTTAAGTATTTGTTAAATGATTAGTATATATTTGTATTTGGATGAGTGAGTGAGATGAGAGTAGAAAGATGGAAAAAAAATTTGAGAGGGAATTTTTTTTTTGGTGAAAGTGGAGGATGATTGTGAAGAGAGAATTGCTGCTAAGAGGTTGAAAATTTGATATTTTTTTCCACCATTGTTGAAGCTGAAATAGCTCGGTGCCGGCACTGTATTCAACCAAAAAAACCATGCCGGCATTTGTTGGAAGTTTTCATAAATGTTTGCCACCATCCGGGCCCCAACAAAATTTTCTGGTATCTTCAAAACCTATTTTTTTGGTTTTAATCAGTCCGCTGCCGGCACAGTCAGTTAATTCTCGAGCATGCCAGTACCTATGCCGGCATGGTATGTTGCTTAAATTTCTATGCCGGTACATGATGAAAAGTATCCAGAAAATTGATTTTTTTTTCACTTAACTACCGGCATTTATAGGATGCTCTCGAGCATGCCGGTATTTGGTTCCGGCATTGAATTCATCAATTCCGACATGGTCTTCATCACTTCCTGCGATGTAAAAAAATATATTTTCGGCAAGGTCTTCATCACTTCCGGCATGGCCTTCATCAGTACCGGCATGGTCTTCATCACTTCTGAATGTGAAAAAAAATAAATCGTTTTCAAAGTGAGGAGCCGGCAGATAAAGAGAAGAGAATTTGAAAGGAAGTGGGGAAAATTTACAATTTGAAAGGGAATGGGGAACATTTGGGTTTCAAAGCTTTAACCCTAAAAGAGATTAATAAGAAGTGGAGATGGAAATTGGGGATATGATTTTGTTTTTTGTTTTTTATTTTGAGAGAAGGGTACTTTAGTATTTTTGCCCCCCAAAAACACCCCTTAGCAGATACTATTGGTTGGGGGAAGTAATTCATATCCCCCAATTATTTTTCATATCCCCTAATTGCGTGTTCTATTTAAACAGAAAACTCCAAGAACATTACCACGACCAATGAGAACCATGAAAACAATTGTGTCATATTGTACGCCGTTATCTATAACTTAAACATTTTTAGAGAAAACAGGAGGCGTACATTGGATGGGACAGGAAGGGAGAGGAAAACAGGGGACATGCGACCCAGAGCCATATGTAATGGCCAAAACTTTATTATGTCCTAATAAATGTTATATTAAAAATAATAGTGAATAAATTACTCTATTAATGGTTATATAAATACATTTTTATTAACTAATACTTAGATTTTCTAATATTTATATAAATGGCCATAATGGTGGTTGTGGTGGAGTGATGAGCAATGGAGATCACAAAAACGTTATGGTGTTATGGACAGCGGTGATGGAAGTTATTTCGGTAGCAAGAGTGGTGATGGATGGTGTTTTGAGGATGGTAACTATTGTTGAAAAACTTTGGTCGGTTAAAAATAAAATGCACTGATATCCTTCAACTATACTAGCAGGTATTTGATTAATCTTTTTTTGTTTTTCCAAATCGAGTTAGTTGCATAGTCTTATATCACTTTCACTTTTTTGCTTGCTCCAACGTCATGTTTTTTTTTTCTTATTTTTATATGACTTTGGACCTCAATCAAAACAAACAACAAAAAAAAGAAAATTATGGTTATTTCATCGAACATGGTATGGTTTTATTATAGATGTTCCACCGGGCTTTCGACAAGCACAATTTGGGGGCGATGGGCTTTTTCTCAATTTGTCAATGAATTATGTTATTTTCATGAAGTTCATTTCCCCGAACATGTATTTTCCATGGTCGCTTTATTATTTATATTCTCAAACTTTGATCATATTGATAAATATTTTATCTCAACTTTGTTGTTATGGATTTTTAAAATGTTGTCTTTTGCGGATCAGTGACAATGATACCGTGGTTTTAAAACAGTACTATTATAAATGATAGAACAATTATTTCTTTTCCGCACATGTTTACTACTATAACTCCATAAGATAGTGCAAAGAACATATTGATAACGCACACATGTTTACAACTATTATTTTGTCATCGAGAATCTTTTCCTACCTTATTAAGAGGTTTTCTTAGACGCGTTTACATGATTTTAATTTTCCAGGTAACAAGCGCAAAAATAATGCCTATTGATTGTAAGAATTATTGCGCATCCAAGATATTTATAAGGAATTTCATACAAAACTATCCCTTACTAAATGTTCTGACGTTATTGTTATTCAATGATGTATAACATGGTCTACTGTTATCAGATTAAGTGGTTAACCTTTTGAGTGACTAGCTAACCATGGTTTCATCATTATTTATGCAGCGAATAACATCACATTTGGAAGGTCTAGATCGTTGAATGTATATGAGCTTTGAGGAACTGGAGATCTTATTGAATTTGTAAGAACATAGAATGTGACATTTGTTGTGGAATCCATACCGGGTTTTAATATTTTTGGATTATTTTTAAAGGGAAAAAGTCAACAAGAATCTGGACATATTTAATGCCTACCCAACTATCCAGGATGGATGAGCTCAGGTGACATAATTTAATATTTTGGTTTTACATGGTCATTAAAATGAGTTAAACCCAGAAGTGCAATATCATTTCAAATGACCCGTAAAATACCTTTCTAAACTTTAGAACACATAACAATTTTTTGTTTTTTTGGAAGGAGAGTGTAAAAATTAATTATGATAAATTCGTGACTTGAGGATACAACTCTAAAATATTTGGGAAGATGTAAAAGTGTGAAACATACTAGAAATAAATCATATATGAGTATGTGAAAAAGGATTTGCAGACTAAAGACCGGCAATATCAATCAATTTTTTCTTCACTTTAAATAAGGAGGGCAGAACGACAAATAATAAGTATTAATACTAATATCGGAACGCCGAAAAATGATATCAAAAAGAAATTATGCCCGTGTCGTTACGGCACAGATTAAGCCCTAGTTAAATTATAAGGTACACTATAAAATTTTATATAAGGTTTCAATAAATTATAAGATTTCCAATGCAATAAGGTACATTCTTTTTTTATCTCTCAATGCTCTACTATTCCTCTTCATTATTTTACATGCACTAGCTCAAAATAAAATTTGGATGTTGAACAAAGTTTAAAGTACAGAAAATGGGTTATATAGCCAAAAATATAGTTTTCATGGGTCAAATGGACGGGTAAGAATAGGGTCTGGGTGAGATGGACAGTTAAGAAAAGAAATTCAAACAGACCATTATCCCCCTCTTCTCCATTATCTTTTCCCATTTCCCATTACAAACTCATTATTCTTCCCCATCAAAACCAGATCCAAACTTTCTCCGAATTCTCCATCATCGCCATCGACAAACAAGACCATCATCGTCACCACCAAAAACTATAACACCACCATATGGTTATTACTCCTTCTCTTTCTCCGCCACCACCATCATCAAATATGACCACAACTACCACCACCACCATCGACAATAACTACAACCACCACCATCAGCATCTACAACAAGTACAACCAACACCACCACCACAAACATCGACATCATCGTTGGCATTGATATCACCACCACCACAAAACACCGAATCTTGATATTCGACATCCACCACCACCCAATAAACCCTAGTTAGTTTCATCTTCACGAATCAACATCACCACCAAAAACCCTATCCAATTAATCGCTTAATCATCACCACAAACAGGGTAATTACCATTTCTATCTATTAATTTTAGGTTTTCTTTGACTTATTTTTTATGATTTTGAAATTGGTTTCACCTGCTTCTTAATTTCACCATAATCTTCTCACATGCTTAATTTTAAGGCAATTTCGCACATTACCCATTTAGAATTGGACGAAACTGAAATCATACATTTAAGTTCTATTAAGTCTGGTCAAAGTTTTTGTAAACCTGAAATTTGTTGTGAAATTTGTGTGTATGCTGTGAAGTTTTATTGAGTTGTTATTGGTGAACCATGTTACTATAAAATAGGATGAAATTAGTTTCATCCAGGTTTAATCTGTAGTTTCAGCAGGTTTAAACTCGGATGAAACTACTTTCATCCAGGTTTAATATGTGATATGTTGGTGTACCTAATTCTAATGATTAGGGTGAAAATGAATTTGGTTCAATCCACATTTACACTAGGATGAAACTGGTTTCATCACGTTTTAAATTGAGTTAAATTGAAATTTGTTTCCATACATGTTTAAAATAGGAGGAAACCAATTTCATCCTTTCTTAGATTGAATAGAATTTTGTTTTCATCCATGTTTGAACCAGGATGAAACCAGTTTCATCTAATTGAACAGTGGATTGAATTTGGTTTCACCCATGTTTGAACTAGGATGATAATAGTTTCATTTAATGTTACGTTGGCTTGAATTTAGCTTCACGTATGCCTAATATAGGATGAAACTGGTTCCATTTTGTGTTAGATCGGGTTGAGTTTGGTTTCACTCATTTTTAAACTCAGATGAAACTGGTTTCATCCAGTTTTATGTTTGGTGGAATTTGGTTTCGCCCATGTTTAAACTAGGATGAAACTGGTTTTATGATCCAGTGAAGACTATAGACCTATTATGATCCGTGAATACCCCATAATGAATGAGCCAGAAACTTCTGATGTATCCATAGATGTAGGCCTTGAGAAAGATAATTTCAACAAGATAAGCTCAGATTTTGAACCTAAGAAGAAAGGTAGATACTTTTGCTATGAACCACCTCTCTACGAAGAAACTGGAGCCTGGAAACCTGTATCAGTTCCACACATGATGGTAAGTGGACATGAATGTTATGGTACTGTTGGTGGATACATCCCTGAAGGGGACATGGGTTGGAGTCAGTGTGTGGGGGAGGATAAGGAGTTAACCATGTGGGATGTGGTAGTTGAAATGTTGCTCGTGGCGCAAGGGAATATTAAAGATCTTGCTTCTGACGATATTCACGGATGCACCATTTCATGGCTATAATGACATATTCTTGAGCAGGCTTGGAAGAAGATGGCTTAAACACTTACTCAAGCAGATTTTGGAAAAAAACAGGAAATTCTTGAATCGTGCCACTGAAATGGCCGCTTGACATTTCTAGTCCCTCATGTATGTTTTGTAGTGTGATATTTCATGATCTTATGTGTCTGAGCATAATTGTAGGTTTTCTGGAGGGATATTTTGCGGTGAATGTTCTAAAGGAAGGAGTCTATTGCCTGGAAAATTTCGGACAGAGGATCCATAACGAGTCTGCGATGTTTGCTGTGTACGTCTCGAATCTGTGCAGTCATACTTAATGGACCAAGTAAGTCGAGCAACGCATTTTCCGGCTCATGACGTAACAGACCTCCGTTTTTTGCTCTGTTTTGCTGTACTCTGTTTTTTTTTGCTCTGTTTTACGTACTCTGTTTTTTGCTCTGTTTTACGTACTCTGTTTTGCTTGCAATTAATTCGTAAACAGAGCAATTAATTTTTATTTTTTTTGTCGTACTATATTTTTTTGCAGATTACTCTATTCTTCTCCAACCCAGTAAACATTTGAAGAAGATAGAGACATATTGGTTTGTTCCAATTAATTCATAAAAAATACTCTGGGTAAAATAACCAAATTGGTTATTTAAACAATATATTTCTGATATTTGGCTATATAAACAGTATCTAGACCTAGAAATCTATTTCACCCAAAAATTCTTGCTTTTGGTCTTTTTGACCAATTTTGTGTTTAAAGTAGGAGTCAAAATTGCGTATTACTTTCAAATCGATGATATCCATTTACACAGAAAAAGCAACAAAAGAGAAAATGCAAAAAAGAGCAACACAAGTATCCTTAAGAGTAACCTTACTTGTTTTTCTTTGTACATATAACCTTACTGAAAACCGTCGAATCAAATCTTAGATACAAAGTAACGAGATGATGCTGAAATAGAGATAAAGCCATAACTAAAAAGTGACGTTTAGTCCCAAAGTTTCTGGGCTTGGGACGCTTTAGTCCACTCATCTCAGGCCTAGTACTCTCTAGTCCAAATAAACCCCGCTTGCAACAATTTATCCCAAACATGGACGAGTTAGTCCAAAACCCATCCACGATCCCGATTTTCTGGACTGTCTATATCCCGTAACTACCCTTGAGCCGATTTCATATATATATGAGCAGTTTTGGATTTGAAATCGAAAGTGTTGGATCTCAAACTTGAACTCAAGATAGGAAGCTTGTCTGAGAAGAATTTTGGAGGCGATTTAACAGTTTCAGAGAGAATTTGATATATTTGTCAGATTTTGAATTCAGGACAAATTCTTCAACATAGTTACAGATCGATCTTGATATAAATTTGCAAGGTGATTTAACAGATTCTTAGATGTTTAGTTGGATTTGACCATTTCTGCAGCAAAATTCAACTTCAGGTTAGGTTTCTTTTTGCTTCGTCGTTGAATTTCGTTTTTGATATTATTTTTTTTGATTTTATGAGTTGATGATATGAATTCGATCTGTTACACCTTATTATTTGTATGTTCTTGATTTTATTTTTGTTATATTTTAGCTTTTGATTTTGATTACTGTTTTTTGATGATGATTTTTAGTTTTATGATGCATGTTATGAAATCGAACTAATATTAGATCGTAGGCTTATTATTTATCCAGTTATGTTGTTCAAGTAAGATTCTTAAGCTTAATCGATGGAGTATTTGATTTAGTTTTACTGTTATTTGATTTTCTGGCTTCTATTAAATGTGTACTTTCCTGTATACTGTTTAAGTTTTAGGTTAGTTTTTTTGATTTTATGAGTTGATGATATGAATTTGATATGTTACACCTTATTATTTATATGTTCTTGATTTTTTTTTTTTTATATTTTAGCTTTTGATTTTGATTACTGTTTTTTAATGATGATTTTAGTTTTATGATGCATGTTATGAAATCGAACTAATATTAGATCGTAGGCTTATTATTTATTCAGTTATGTTGTTCAAGTAAGATTCTTAAGCTTAATCTATGGAGTATTTGATTTAGTTTTACTGTTATTTGATTTTCTGGCTTCTATTAAATGTGTACTTTCCTGTACACTGTTTAAGTTTTACTTTATTCAAATCTGAAATTGTGATTTGAAGCTTCAAATGTTTATTATCATTTTGTTTTGTAATATATAGGGGTATCAAATATGTCTGAGAAGGTTATCCATGCTGTTTTGCGTCATGGTGAGCATTCTGCTGCTTTTCCTGTTAATAGTTTGACAACTTTAGATGAATTGAAGCATTTTGCATGCAAGCATTGGAGGTCTTTGTCTCCTGGGAGTATACGTTTCATTTATTTAGATACTCATCAATTAGTTTTTGTACAAGGTGATATACAACTGCAAGGTTTGATTGCTCTTGTTATTCTTATTAATAATGAAGATTTCTATTTGAATGTTGATGTGATTCGGAATCATACTTCTCATTCTAATTCTGGTTGTAGTACTAGTTCTAGTACTGCAGATTCTTGTGTAACTGATAGTCCTAAGATGGTAAGGGTGGTAGATCATGATGCAGACCAGGCCAAGCCTACGATTTGCAATGAATGGATTTATGTTTTTGACAAAGTTGGTAGAGAATTTATTGGTGGTGTTAAAGCTGTTAGAATTGCGGTTGATAAGTACAAGATGGCTACTGGTCACAAGATTATTATTCTTAAAAATGACAAGACTCGTTTTACTGCAAAGTGCGCAGAAAATGATTGTGGTTGTAGGATTCACTTTGGGCCTGTTAATGGTGATATTTCTCGGTTCGTGCTGAAAGATTCTAATGTTATTCACAGGTTAGTGTTGTTCATATTATTCCACAATACGAATTCATGTTTTTAGGCTTTTATACGTAGACTTGTTTTAGGTGTACATTGTGGTACACATTTCTTGTTGTAGGCTTTTTAGGTGGCACATTTTGTAGATTACATATTCTTGGTGTAAATTACATATTCTTAATTGTTCTGTGTTTTCTTTTTGCATATGTGATGTTGGTTTTGAGATCTTATTAGGTGTAAATTATGGTGCACATTACTTATTCCAGATTTTTTTTGTAGTTGTGGTGTTGGTTTGAGGTTGAAGAGTCCTGCGGTGACAACCAAGTTAGTCAAGCATCTGATCGCTGACAATATACAGGGTGATCCTAGTCTAAAACCCAGACAGATCATGTCACTTTTTAAGAAGACTTATGGGTCCAATATTAAGTATCACCATGCCCGTAGAGGGAAAGAAGCTGTATTTGAAGAACAGTTTGGTGATGATGAGAAGTCGTATAGCGATTTAAGTTGGTATGTCAAAGCAATTGAAGAAACTAATCCTGATAGATATGTGAAGTTTGAAGTTGAGGATGGAACCAACATATTTCAGAGGATATTCATTTGTTTCGGTTCTTCCAAGCATATATATAGGTATCTCAGGCCCATGATTTACTTGGACACTACTTTTCTTACTGGTAGATTCAGGGGTACTTTGATGGCTGCAACATGTTTCAATGGAGACAATGGTTTTTATCCCTTTGTTTTTTCTCTTGTTTCTTCTGAAAACAAAGACAATTGGTTTTGGTTTTTGGAGAATCTTAAAAAAGTTGTCGATGGTCGTCAGATTGTTTTCCTTAGTGATCGTCATGAAGGACTTTTGCAGGGCATCCCAAGAGTGTTTCCTAATTCATATCACAGCTATTGCTTTTACCAGATCAAGTGCAATCTCCCCATTGGATCAGGTGATGCGAATTCAAAGGTTGTTATTGATTTATTTTACAAAGCTGCTTATTCTTACACAGCAACTAACTTTGAAGAAGCTTTGAGGGTCATGCATGCAATTGGATGTGGACATGTTGCTAACTATATCAGGACTATTCCAAAGGAGAAATGGGCAAATGCATTTTTCCCTATATCAAGATATAGTGCTCACTCTTCAACTCTTTCTGAGTCCTTCAACAACTGGATTCTTGAATTCAAAAAGCTGCCTTCTTTTGCTCTTCTCGATGCGATACTGTTAGTTTTATGTTTAGTCTTTCATTCATTAATTTTTCTTTGATGTTTACATCTTCCCTTCTACACATGTTTATCTATCTACATTGTCGCATACATGTCTTTGCTTGATCCGTAGATACTCTTACACATGTTTTATGTATGATTCTGCAACTGTGTACATTGTTGTACACATGGATTTCCTTAATGTGTATATTGTTGTACACATGGTTTATCTGTATTCCTTCTAGATCATTTTTTGATTTTATGTTTTTTGTTTTTACTATGTCAGTTTGATGGTTATGAAATTGAATTCTACGATAAGGGTAAAAGGTCTAGAAACTTTCAACACCAGGCTCACTCCCACATTTGAGGCTTTACTAAAAGAAAACATCGACATTGGTCGTACTTGGACTGTTACTGAGTCCATGGAAAGATTGTATGAATTCGCATCACCCCGGACTCATTTTGTAGATCTAGTGCAGAAAACTTGTACATGTCACAGGTGGCGAGTTAATGGTTTTCCTTGCGCACATGCTTGTAGTGCAATTCAAGCTACGAGGGAGGACATCTATTCATTTGTTGAGACATACTTCACCACTGAATGGTACAACAAGACATACCAGGAGATCATTTTGCCAATCCCCAATTATGACAAGTCGCAGTCTTATGATCCTAGTGATAGGATTATTGTTCCTATTCCTGTTCCTCCACCCGGTAGACGGAAAGCACAGCGTTTCAAGAATGCTTGGGAGAATCAGAAGAGACCTATGATGTGCACAAAGTGCTTCACTCTTGGTCACCACAATAGAGCTTCCTGCCCCATGCTTTGATGCTTTTTACTATGTTTAATTTGTTAAAAAGATTCTATGTTTTTGATTTTTTACTTTTGGTATTGTCTTTTCATTTTTTTAGGAGTGGATAATTAGTTTCAGGAGTTGTGTACCATTATGTACACCTTCCTTTGCACTTCAGTTTCCTTACCTTCCTTTTTTACATGTGTACCATTATGTACACCTTTATGTACAATGGATGCTACTAGTCTATTTTTTTTAGTGATATTCTGTTTTTCACTTCTGTATAATTGCTACTTTTTTATGTTGATAATAATGCATGTTCAATTCTATGTTTAGTGTTTCAGTTCTATATTTTCATTTCTGCAGGCCTGGATAATTATAAAAATCTGTCAGTACTTGTGTACCATTATGTACACCTTACAGTACCATTATAAATCTCTACTGTGTCAGTAAATGTGCACAATCATGTACACCTTAATTTTTTTACTAACCTGTAATATACACCTTAGTATTGACACAAGTATACTTTCAACACATGCATATTGTAACTAATAAAAAGATTAATTCAAGGTCTTTATAGTATACTTTGAAAAGTGTACTGATAAAAAGATTGATTATCTGAACATAAAAAACGTTAGAAGCAATTCAGAAAGTTATCTTGTATAATGAAGCTTAAAAACTCTTCTTCTCCTCAACGGATTCTTTTCCATACTCAGGCGCCACTGCTTGTACTCTTCATCCTTTGCTACATCCCACACCTTTTCATAAAAACCAAATTTTGTCAGCATCTTTGCCACCAATTTTGATCTCATTGGCTGAAAAATGTCTTCGGCCCTCTTCTGATCTCTTTCGATACTCTTTATCTTCTTCATACTTCGTTTCATAAAGTAACAAGTGTACAGGAGGCAGTATGGATTTATTCCTTGTGAAGGGCATTGGATGATGTTTATTTCGTGTGGTTCTATAGGTGTGTCACCCTTTAGTGCTCTCTTCTTGTTGAGTTCCAGTTGTACCACATTTGCCAGTTGCTGTGCATCATCTTTATAGTCCACATTTGAGTTCAAGGAGTTGTACCACTTCCACTCTTCAGCTCTGAAATCAAACTTCAAAAGTGACCAGTGAACTCCTACTGCCAGTTGTACTGTAGAGTGATTAATGGGGATTAAAAGAACTTCCAGATTGTTAGGCATGTCCCGTATGAAATCAACCACAAGGTTTTGTACAGTGCTCATGATATTGTTCTTCACATAGTACTGCAATCAATAATTTGTTGGAAAATAAAATGAATTAGGTACACCTAAATCAGACCAGAAAACTAACAAGCATGTACACTATGACATATCAAAGAGATGTATGCATGACGTATAATACAGGTGTATAACTATCTACACACCTAAATAAAATATAACAATCAAGCATGCATGCAAACACTTAACATAGCATGTGTCAATAATCATATAGCATACTGGTGTACATCTATGTCCACACCTAAAGAAATCTACAAACACATAGAACACACCATGTCAATTAGGTGTTCAACTATGTACACATCATTAAAGTATCTATATATGACTTTTTTTTTGTTTTGGAGAAACTTACACATGCAGTAGGACTCATTATTTCACATCTCATGTACTTTTGATCATCTGGATGACGAAAGCTATCTCTTTTAATTGATGTGCAACGTCGATGGACATAGAACTGCGGTACCTCTTGGTCCAGATATTTGTTGAACATCAGTTCACGAAGTACTTTTCCCACAATCAGAATTTGTTCCCTGACTGTTGGATCTTCGAATTTTGTTAGTTCCCAAGCTACAGAGCTGCAGAATCATAAAGGAAATGTTAACATGGTGTACATAATGGTGCACTTACATTTTTTTCAATAAGATTCAATCATTCTTATAGTGCAAGATAATGTTTGTGAACTTACGTCAGGATTGCATAGTCGAAGAATTTCTGTACCCTTTTTTTGTCTTGTCCTGGTTCCATGGCATGGTATAGTGGTGATTGGCGAATATCTGGCAGTGGGAGACGAGGATGGTACTCATTTTCCTTTCTCTTTACTGGTGCAGGATAACCTGGTTCTTCTTTTTGGATCCCCTTTCCTTTTTTATCCACTTTCATCCTAACTTGTCTGGTTTTACCCTCGGCGGTGAAATCAGGATCTAGTTTTTTCTTTGCAACTCTCTTTGATGGTGTTTTGGACAACTTGCCAGCTGCTTTTGTCCTCAACATCTCTTCTTCCTTCATCTTCCTTGCTCTTGCCTTTGCTGGTGGTGTCTTCTGCTCCTGTACTTCTTGACTGCTAAAAAATTCATCTTTATGTTGTTGGATGAACTGCACAGCTTCAACAACGATTCTTTCTTGTACATCTTCATTGGATAATGATTTTTGCGATGACTTTTCTATTGGATCTTCTTGGATCAACAATGAAAATCTTGGAAAATTGTGGATCAGTGTTTCCATCTTTACCTTCACTTCAGATGGTTCCATTCTGTAACAACCTTTCTCAAGCTTTACGAACACAATTTCAGACAAGTTATCTAAAAGGTCCTCAATCGATGTATAAGTCCCCTTCTCTGTCTCTTCTCCTTGTGTGAGTAAAAGCACATCTTCTTCAACCGACAACATTCCTTTAGGGTCCAGCTGAGATATTGCTTCAGCTGCGATTATCGTAGCTTCATGAATTTCATCTGTTTGAGTGGTATTTCTGACATCCTGGTTATCAAGGTCCATCTGGTCTTGTTGATATTCATTTGTCTGTGGCATAGAAGTGCTATAAAAAAAATGCAATTTTGTTAGGTTGTACAAAGTTGTACACTATTATACACACACACACAAGAAATCACTAAGTTGTACGTCTTAGTACACATATACAGAAAATGAAATGAATTTCGAGCTGAGATCAATTTCTTTATACCTCGGCTTGTTAGCAGTTTCAGACTCAACTTCTTTGTCATATTCACTTCCATCCTCCATATAAACATCATTTCCCTCATTGGTCTTTGATGAAGGAGAGCTAAAAGATGCAAGTTTTGAGAAAAATTATGAGTTTTTAGCACACTGGTGTACAACTATGTACACACATAAAGAATATAAAAAGAAATGACTTGAATATTTGATAAAAGTGATATTATACCTTGGCTTTTTAGGAGTTACAGAACTTTGTTTTTTTCAGATTCATTTCTATCCTCCTCATCACCACCTTTGCTACCCTCTTTGTCATTGTCATCATCATGTAGATCACCACCATTGCCACCTTCCTCCTCCTCATCATCATCATTATCATCATGACCACCATTGCCACCCTCCTCGTCTTCTTCATCATCATCACTATCATCATGTATATCACCATATTTCTCACCTTCTTCGTTATCATCGTCATCATCACCTTTCTCACCTTCCTCCTCCTCCTCATCATCATCACTTTCATCCTATCTTTTTAATTCTTTATTAAATGAAGTGATTTCTTGTAAGGTGTCAACAAATAAATCAACAAGATCCTTATCATTTTCCACATTCCTCGGATTAGCTGCATGAATGTTTTTGGCTTTTTCTTCAATGAAGCTAACAAGCTTTTCGTGTTTAACCTGCAAGTCAAAAAGCTCTTCCAATGCTTCATCTCTTTGCTATAGTGCTATGTACAGTTTTCTCTTCAGTGCATCTGTGCTATTTTCTTGCCTATTTTTCTGTACTCATCCAAGATCTGTTGTTGTTCATCACTGCATGCTTTTACCCATTCTGGTTGCATCTAAAAATATGCCAAAGTATCAATATGGATAACAGGTGTACATCTTTTTACACCTGTGTTACAGGTGTATATTGTTTTACACATGACAAAATTTTGAATTTTGTCACCATTCTGTACACCTTATCAAGGTGTATATTAATGTACACATCTAGGAAGAAATAACTATCATAAGAAATTTATCGAGTTACCTTTTTCATAGCTTCATTAATGTCTTTCTCGATTGTATTGCTGATGTCACTTATTACCCACCTTAGAAACCTAGGGAAACCTTGTTCATTGCTTGGCGTCATGCTGTTGTTATGTTCAGAAAACCAGTACTGCATTGAAAAACAGGTATAGAGTTAGAAATGTGATAGGACCCAACAAATATATACATGAAGCGAAGCATGTAAATTGGTACAACTTAAAGCTGGTGTAAAACAATGTACACATGTAAACTTACCAACAGGTAAACCATACAACCATTTACTTTAAGTGGTGACATGACATGTTTCCTAATGCTATCCATTAGATATTTATGTATATGAATTGGCCAGTTGGTTTTCTTCATTCTATCCAATGATTCAAAGTAGTGAGCAAAATGGCTCTTGGTAAGTGCACTCCCATTTGTTGTGGTAAAAAAAACAGTGATGCACATGTACATCCCAAACAACACTACCAAGTCCTCAGCATTTCTTTCAATCTCTCTATCCAACTTTGGTTTTAACTTCATGATACGCAAGATTTCATTCTCCACATCTAGTTTCCCCAACTTAGTTGGATCCTTCAGTTTCATTCGGGTTATCAGTGAACCATATCTCATCTCAGCTTGAGTTTTGGTACTTTCTCCCTCTACAAGTTCTGATTCCACCATAGGTAATACAAAAATTAAAACCAAGTCTTCTGGCATACTTTCTACTTCCACATACTTTTTTTCCTCGACAGTATTGAAAACGAAAACATTTCCCCCTGAATTATCATGGCGGAACTGGTTCACAACCTTCAAGATTGACTCTGGATTCTTGAACCACACATCTCTCTTCTTCTGCTTTTTCTTTTCTGACTTTTCCTCTTTCTTTTCAGCTTTCTTGTAAACAAAGAAATCTAATATAGGCCAAAAAGGGCTCTCCTTTTGCTTCTCTAACTGAAAGTCTGTGAACCAGAATTTTTCACTATCCTTTTTCCTTACTTCTCCATCTTCCTCAAGGTACTTGTTCACAAAATCATTTATTGCATGAAAACCTAATCTATAAGGTTTGTTTGTATCTACGAAAATAGACAAATGGGAGTAAGAAAAGAGAAGCATAACACATGATACTCATACAAAAATACTGGTGTACAAACCAGTGCACTGCTACAAAAACATCTTTAAACTATACATAACATGCCATGAATCACTGCAATAGATTGCTTATGTACAAATCTGTACACACAACTGAAAAGAAACAACCCCAAAACACATATAACATGCCATTAACTATAAAACCACTAACACACTCTCATTACAGGACATGTTGGTGTACTAGTATGTACAGACCAGCAACAATTCTCACAAAAATTTGTCAAAAACAGACAGAACTGGAAGTAAAACACTGCAACAACATGGCGGAGTACAGATCTGTACACATATACAAGGAATCTCATAAAAATTGCTCAAAAACAGACAGAACTGGACTTTTTTTTTAATATCATGACATATAGAATTCTTGTGTACAAATCTGTACACACAACTGAAATGAAACAACTCCACAACACATATAACATGACATGAACCACATATAACCTGCCATTATAAATCTACTTCATTATTGTATTTCTATGTCCAATAGTAGAGGTGAAAGGGCTGGACTGATGGATAGATTTTATCATATTTGGGGGTGGGGAAGTGTCGGAAATTTGGATAGTTAATTCTCTCATTTCAAGTGATTTTGGAATTAACTGAGAATGGCAAAATTCCTTTGCTTAACCATAAAACCACTCACCAACTCACATAAAAGGACATCTTGGTTTACAGATATGTAAACACAAGCAAAAATCCCCACAAATATTGCTCAAAATCAGACATGGCATGAAATGAATCACAGCAGCAGCATTGCGGTGTACTAGTATGTACACATATACAAGAAATATCACAAAAATTGCTCAAAAGCAGACATGGCATGAAATTAAACACCGCAACAGCATTGTGGTGTACTAGTATGTACACATATACAAGAAATGTCACAAAAATTGCTCAAAAATTGACAGAACTGGACTTGAATTGTTACCTTTTTTTGGTTTACAAGATATTGAAGGCTTTGAAGTCTTTGAAGGCTTCGAAGGATTTGAAGTCTTTGATTTCTTCTTAGGTGGTGAAGTTTTTGAAGTCTCTGGTACTGAAATTGATGAGGAATCTTGTAAAGCTCTCTTCGATCTCGTCCTTGGTACTGCAACTGATGGAGTTGGGGATGAATCTTTTAATGCTGACTTTGATCTCGTTCTTGGTGATGCTGATTTTTGGATTTCTTCTGTAGTTGATGTTGAATCTTTCGTTGTTGGTGTTGTTTTTGTCTTTGAAACTACTTTTTTTTCTTTCAACATTATGTTTGAAACCCGCACTACTCTTGTTTTAGTCTGCAAAACTGTAAAATGTGGAATTAAATCAACAAAACATGTTGGTGTACATATTTTTACACAACAAGAATAGGTATCACCAAAAACTTCTCAAAATAAAAAAAAAATGCTTTCGATCCCTGCAACAGCATGCTTGTGTACAAATTTTTACACAACAAGAATAGGTATCACCAAAAACTTCTCAAAATCAACAAAAAATGCTTTCAATCCCTGAAACAGCATGCTTGTGTACATATTTTTACACAACAAAAATAGGTATCACCAAAAACTTCTCAAAATCAACAAAAAAATGCTTTCAATCCCTTCAACAACATGCTTGTTGTTCAATTTTCACAAAATTGCTCAAAAACAGACATCACTTGACATGAAAAATTTCAACAGCATGGCTGTGTACAAATCTATACACATATATAAGAAAATTCATAAAAATTGCTAAAAAACAGACTGAACTGGACTTGAATTGTTACCTTTTTAAATTTTAACAGATGTCGAAGGCTTTGAGGTCTTTTATTTCTTCTTAGCTGGTGATGTTTTTGAAGTTTCTTGTACTGCAACTGATGTTGAATCTTCTAATGATTTCTTGAATCTCGCTTTTGATCCTGTTGATTTCCGAATTTCTTCTGCTGTAACTTATGGAGTTGGGGATGGAGTATTTCTAGGGTTCAAAATGTTGAGGTATTTTTGATTCGTTTCTTCTGCTTTTCATTCTTCAGAAGAGAAAGAATGAATAAGTGATTTTCCGTTACACCGTTTTAATTCCGTTTTTAATTCCGTTTTTTATTTTCAGGCTGCGTGTCACAACCACGTTTATGATGTCAGTTATAAAACTGTATCCATTTACTGCACGTGTGCTTTATTAAAAGCGTGCGAAAGATAGCAGCGTCTTTACATAATTATTGGATTAATCTGTACCTAGTCAACTAGGTCTGGACTAAATTGTAGTATTTGAGTTGGTTTTGGACTAAACCTTATTTTTCTCAAGCCATAATTCTAAGGTTGGACCACTTGGTTCTTAATTACCGCACGGCTGAGTGAATCATTCGTGAGAACGAAGACGTCATTTCGAGTGGAGTAACACTTCCTAATCCGTGTGGGACTAATCTCCCTTTCCACGGTCTCCGCTTTGTGCTACAAACAATGTATTCTCGGTTGTTTCGTTCGCCTGCTTTTGGTTTGTGTCCTTGTGCTAAATTGGGATGCTAAGCACAACTTCATACGAATTGCAATTGAGATTTTAATTAGTCATGTTTATGAGAGCACAAAACTCAAATGTTATGCGAAAACTAGAACCCAGACCGCACAACAAAGAACTGACTCATCAATACAATAACTAAACTGTAACTGCAACTGATTTATTTGTTTTAACCGTAAGTTCCACACCTGATACAATTTCCTGAGCTCATTTCATAGTTGTCCGACTCCAACTCTAGCACTACTCTTGAAATGATGAGGTAATCTGCCGATGGAACATTTCCAGCAGCCAAGATGAATATATAAATTTCAAGTTTCACTTTTTTCGTCGGGTATATTCCATTTGGTAACCAAATTTGAGGGTTACATTTTATAACCAGCTTTCCCATAGAGATTTGAAGTCCAAAAAATTAATTCCACGACTGAACGACTTTCATTGTTTCACTAAACAACTGTATACATGTGAATCACTTTGATATGCACTTAGATAATCAACTACTCTTCTGCAATATTAAAACGCTTGAAATGGTCCCTCTCGTTTGCTCACCATCTCAGTTTACTCCAACTTCTCAGTCTGATAGAGGTTTGAAAGTTGTATGTGACTCTTAAACCGGAAACTTCAAACAAAATGACATGCACTGTCTTCCCATTTATAAGAAAACCGGTGGCAAATGTTTCGTGAGTACTGCAATTATAATGTTCCAACGAGAAATCGATCAAAAAAAAAAATGTTCCTATCAGAAATCTTGAAATTCATTTCTAACTCCATCTAAGTTTATGATTTGGTAGTTGGCGTACTACATGCAATATGGCTTGGCTTTTATGGGCCCCACTGGGATTGAGCTTTTGTGGGTCCTGCTCTAGTGCAAACGTGTGTGCGCCCTTGGCTCAAAGAAAGTGTTGTATGTTTTCAACCATTGGAATAGTATTTTGGTGCTGATCGAAAATTTTCTATTTTTTTTTTGAAATAGAAATTTCATCGAAAAAAAGCACATACGATACCTTAATCCAATGATTACAACCGAACAAAAAAAGAGAAACCGAAAAAGAAACCGAAAGGAGATTCGATTGCCCAAGAAAAACCGAACAAAATATCTACTCTTTATTATAATTATTTTGTACGTAATTTTTTACTTCCTTGCAAATATTTGGTTTTACTACCCCGGGTTGTTATTGTGTTCCTTTTATACAAAATATATCTAGCTATATGGAGTGTAAATTAAGATTCCGTTGGATAATTCTGGAAGCAATTTTTGTTTCCACAGTAAAAGTAATTTAATTAGCAAAGCTAATAGGAAGTAAGCAAGAACAAATAAAAGTTAAAAACACCAGCAAATCAACCACTTCGCAAGAGGTTTAAGTTAAAAAAAGGTGATCCCAAATAAAATTAATTATCTCTAAAGAAACACCATTTATTTCCATCTTGTTTTTACACCGGAAGAGCGCTTCAGCTTTCACTTTTTTTGATCACTTTTGCGCATCAAAGATACCCATGATTTTGGAAGCAAGCTTAATGTTTGGTTTTGACCGTACCCATGATTTCCGAATTTCGTATCCTAATGTTACAAAATATGTAATCCTTAAAGAGACGGAATAGCTATTAATATTGGAAGTGATTTCTCTAATATGCTTTAGAGGCCATAAAACAATGCTCGTTTTATGTCCTGTTTTGGTTTTGGAAGTTTGAACAAAAACTTTTATAGTGAATATATCCTGTTTTGGTTTTGGTTAAATACATACTTGAAATCATCCGTAGCTGAGAAACTCTAATTGATATTATAAAATATTATTTGTTACAAATTCCAAACTGAATCCGCCAAAGAAATACGTAGTAAAATATTATTTGTTTCAAATTCCAAACTTCATGGTAGCCTATATAATTGTTGAAAAAAGGCACATCTATGGAATTAGTATGGCATACTAATTTCAAAAACGAAGTAATTCGAGTATGGTAACTTGAAATCATCTTAGTATCTCCTCAAAATTCCTTTTGGTTTGCGCAGCTATAATCATTGGTGAAAAAAAAATTTAACGAAGATGCTTAACATCCTTGTGTCCTATTTATATGTCCTTTCGAAACACTGATGCAACTATTGTCAAAAACAATGATAAAAATGTCGTGAATACAATACTTCACAAGAAAACTGTTGGAAGATTAAACAATTTTCATATGAATGGAATATCCCTTGTCTAGTACGTGATTGAGTTGGGTTTTGGACGTTCATTAAATTTGGCCAAATTAAGTATCTGGTCCGGTAAGTTAGGATAGTTTCAACTTGGAATGATAAAAAGAAATTTATCCAAAAAAGAAAAGAAAAGATGATACATCATTTCATACGAAAACCTTGAAAGGTCTCCGTGAAGCATATGAAATAACATGACATATATAAAACTGCATTTTATAGAAATCACCAATTAAATTTACGTTAAAGAGAGCTCATCACTTTAAGTTTCGGTTCGCCGTTTTCAAAGTTTGGAGTGCTACTACATCGAAAAGTAAGTCGTTATATTCTAGGAAAAAGACATCGACAATCACTAAGCACTAGTGCTGGATGAATATTTCTTAAGGCTAGACGATATAATATTTTCCTCGACTTTGGCTTGGTTTAACTGGTTTGCATTCTTGTTCTTTTTCTAATTCTTATTGCAGCACACACAAGGTTTTCGACAAACTCGTTTCACAATTACATGCATATTTTACTTTCTTAATTACCTTAAGTTTCACAATAGATGTGATCCCATGACAAGCTCATTTCATGTTTGCCCGATCCTAGCACTATTCTTTCGTGAGGTGATGAAGCCATATGAGGCTGATGGACAATCTTCTCGTAACATCGTCATATCCTCCGATTTAGTAATATATTATCCTCTCATCGGAAAAATAAATAAACCACGTATTTTATGTCTCATATACCTGAATTTGTATTCAAATTTTAGGATTCTAGTATTATAAGTGGGGTTTTTGTATAGTTTATAATCCTTGAAGAATAAAAATAATAAAATCCTTAAAGAATCAATGTGGCCGTGCACATTTGGAATTGTGGTTAATTCTATGATATATTTACAAGGTTAAAATATAATTGTATCTAGATTTTAGAGTAAGAAAAATTATTTCTACGTGTAATTCATTCTTATCTACCTTCATTTGGTGTTGGTTGTTAGGTTCATCTTAAAGAAGAAGTGAACAATCATTTAAGACTAAATTCATCCTATTAGGGCTAAAATATATAATTTTAGGGACGAAAAGCATAATTTCAAATTTCCTACCATTAATAGGGTGTAAATTCGGGCAGGCCGGGCCGCCCGGTCCAAAAACTAAGACAGGCCGGGCAGGCCAGACTTAATATTTATGAGCCCGTAAACAATTTCAGGTCGGGCAAAAGTAGATAATTTGCTACCCAAAGATCGCCCAAAGCCCGCTTTTTATACGGGCAGGCCAGATCGGGCCGGACATGCCACTATTTTTTTTTTCAGTTTAAATTTTCAAATGAACGATATTAAATTTATTTACTTTTAATACGATATCCTTTCCTTTCTAACATTGCATACCGTAAGTGATAGTATTATTTTATATTTAAATTATAATGACAAATTTTAAATTTTAGCGTATAATAATTAATTAATTAGAGTACAGTAAACTTTCTATAATAAGAAAATATATTACCATTAATGTTTTGAAAAGGTTAATTATAAGTAAAAAAAACTATATACTTTATTTTTCTTGACACAAAATTGACAATTATAAAATTGTAACGTTTAAGTCTTTTTAAGAGGATATTAAATGATTAATGGCACATAGAAGGCTTTCAGGCCGGGTATCAGGCCGGGCATCATAATTAATTGCAAAGCGCGGGACCGCCCAATATATAATCCAGGCCAGGTCGGGTGGCCCATGACGGGCCATAACAGGCTTTGGGCTACTTCGGGTACAGGCGGGCTCGGACGGGTACAGGCAGGCTGAGTATTTTCGGGTATTACTTACACCCCTATTTTGTTAACTTGTATCCCCATATACATGTTAAGGAGTCATTAATAATTGATTTTTTGTCTTGGAATTTGATAAATTTTATTGGAGTTGTAGTTATCTTGAAATAAGATTTACATATTTTTAATAAAAGGTTAATTCCATTTACACCTTATCACTACATAATTTAATTTAATACTAACTCATATATTCACTTTGGTTGCTTACAATTTTACGTCCATGTATGCTTAGATTACAGTAGGCTATGAATAATTTTTGACGGTAACAACACTTGATTTTAATGTTTATTTGAAAATTTAAAAAAAAAATATATATTGGTTAAAGATTACGTTGATTGATGATCTTATGAATGTTTCCCTTAGTAAAATAAGAAAAAAAAGCCCGATTATCTTCGCTATGTATCTGAGAAGCATGGGCCACTCCCGTAACGGTGATGCTAATGAGGCCATAAGCCGTGAAACAAATGAAAATTTTCAAGGAATTCAACAAATTCGAGTGATAGACGTGAGTGAATTTATCTCTGATAGTTATGAGCAGTGGGACCCAAATACTTAATTTACTTAACAAATTTCAAGGGTATTTATGTATATTTATTTTTTTAGATTATACTCCCTCAGTCCCTATATAACAGGCGGAGGGGCTAAAATCTCGAATATTAAGGAATTGCATTGGATTCATAATTATGCCCAGTTATTTCCTGATTTACCCCGTTTATCATTCCCAAAACGGATTCTTGGATTAAAACAATATTTAAGGTAATCAGATCCCCATTGTTGTAAATATTTTCTCCATGAGTAAAAATAGTACAATAATCTTAAAAGATGGGATGTTCGACTTCTCTTCTTCAAGAAAAGTAAAACTAGCCTATAATGGAAGAGGGAGAAACCATAGAGAAGAAGAAGCATGCTAAACCATTACTCTTCGTTATTTTTTGTAGCTGGAGTAATTGATCATCTTAAACACCAAAACAAACTTGAGGGATTTTCTTTTTCAAATTTCCGTTGGAGCCAAAACTGGAATAGTAACTACAGTAGATGACGATTTGAAATTTTAAAACTTGAAAATTTCAAAAACTGTTTGAAATTTGACGTTGGAGCCAAAATCATTCCCTTGACAAATGTTCTGCATGTTTATAAATATGGTATGAGAATCTTAATCTGCTCCTTATAGAAAGTTATGGAATTTGATTTAAACCAAGTTCCAGAAGGTAATGATCTTAATCCACCTCCACCACCATCATTTTCGATTGATTTAAATCAACTTATACAAGAAGAATCACCCATTCCTACAAATATTCGACAATGGAACAAACGAAAAAATCTTACACCTGCTAAAAAAATCTTTGATCATACAAATGCTACTAAATGAGTCTGTAAATGAAAGTCTGCCGAAGGGTACTTTATCCAGGGTTGCGTATCATTTTTCCGTAGGAAAAAGGTCAGTTGAGCGCCTTTGGCATGCTGCTAAGTTAGCTATTCGAAATGGTGTTCCGGTTGACGTCTCATCAAAAATGGTGATGGGCGTAAGAAGATTCAAATCGATTTTGAAATGATGAAACATTCCTTATAGTCGCCGAACAAATATAAGATCCACAGCGAAGGCGATGGGCATGTCAAAATCAACAGTGCATAGAAGAGTCAAAGAAGGAAGCATTAAAGCGCATTCAAATGCTATGAAACCAGGTCTTAAACTGAGTACAAAGATATCTAGGTTGAAACACTGTCTTTCCATGGTCGATGAAATCTTATCCCCAGCAAAATTTCACGACATGTATAACCGTATCCACATCGATGAGAAATGGTTTTATATGTCTAAGACGTCGCAAAAATATTATCTTCATCCACTAGAAGAAGAGCCTCTTCGTACATGTCATAGTAAGCGATTTCTTCCAAAAGTTATGTTTCTATCCGCTGTGGCTCGTCCTAGATTTGATGCAGCTGGAAATGTTATTTTTGATGGGAAAATTGGAATATGGGCATTTGTTTTTATGGTGGCTGCACAAAGAACAAGCAAAAACCGGGTAGCTGGAACTATAGAGATGAGACCAATGAAATCGGTCACCAAAATAGTTACTCGTTCTTTTTTAATCGAAAAACTACTACCTGCAATCAAACAAAAATGGCCACATGACGGTAGCACAATCTTTGTTCAACAGGACAACGCGAAGCCGCATATAAGTATCACAGATAGGGAGTTTTGTGAAGCCGTTCGACAATCAGGTATGGACGTTCAAATGTGTTTTCAACCAGCAAATAGTCCTGATTTAAATACTAATGATCTTGGATTTTTTAGATCAATTAACGAACACCAACACGTATATGCTCCAATGACTATGCTTGAATTATTCAGGGGTGTGGAAAAAGCTTATGATGAATACTCACCTGATTTACTAAACAGAAAATTTTTCTGACATTGCAAACATGCATGGTTGAAATCATGAAAAGAGGAGGAGGAAATAATTATCATATCCCACATATGAACAAAGAAAGATTAATTAGATTGAATCAACTGCCGACTTGCATCGAGTGTGAAGATGAAGTTTTAAACGCAGGAAAAGAAGCACTTCAAGCACTCATGCAAAAAGTGAATGAAGCAAGACGTCTAGCGAATTAAACAAGCACATT
This sequence comes from Papaver somniferum, assembly GCF_003573695.1. Classification (NCBI taxonomy): domain Eukaryota; kingdom Viridiplantae; phylum Streptophyta; class Magnoliopsida; order Ranunculales; family Papaveraceae; genus Papaver; species Papaver somniferum. Next base: position 1,367,008 of record NW_020625486.1, read on the forward strand.
GATCATCAAAACTGTTCTACTGTTTTTTTTTTTTTTTTTTATGTTTGGAAGCTGCGCCAATATTTTTATTTTCAAGTTTACTGCTCTTTTCTGTTACCATTATCAACCACTAGTATCTTCTTTCCTTTTCATTCTACGTTGCTTTGTTTGTGTTTTTTTTTCTTTTTTTTTTTGTTGTTAAGACAGACATCAAGAATTCCAAGTATAGTGGGAATACATTGCTACGCCATATCAAACACTAGTACGATGCAGTAATGGTTTTCATCATACAAGATTACATCATAAAAAATCTTCTAGGTCTTTTTCACTATTTTCTTATCCATACTGAGAGAATAACATGATCTAGTTTTTCAGCTGAAACGTCAAATAAGTGTTGTGTTAACAGCATTCACTGTAAACAGATTCTCGCAAATGGTTCCTCTATGATACATCACCTAACTGTCAAATGGATCATTATACAGCAACATTCAAACACTTCTCATAGCTAAGGCATACTAGAAGCCATAACCATCCCAATTTGGTAACAAAAACACTTGGCCAAAGAATAACTCGATATACGCATTCTATAACATCTGACATTACCTCTCTTCACCATTAACATGAGAGATACCTGATTTTTAGAGAGTGAAACAGATTTGGTCATACCTCTCTTCACATCATACTAACCGATAAACACAATCAAACTCTATTCCATTCAAAGTTTCATTCTAGCAAACAGTGAAAAACAACTACAACAAGTTTCAATTATGGAAACAAAGAAAAAATAAACCTAGTTTGATGTTTCATGACAGAGAAAAATTAGGAAAACATATTTTCCACATTTGGGAAATAACCAGCTGATGCGCTTGACCTTTGCCTACAAAACCATCTTCTTTTGGTGGTGAATTAATATCAATATCCATTTCTGATTTTCTTTTCACTTTTGAAATTTCTTCAGCCCTAAGAAGATCTCTAGCAATAGAGTAAAGACTATCCATCTCCTCCTGATTATATTCATCAATGGAAAATTCTCCAGCTTGTAAAATGTTCCTAAGAATACTGTCAAGTCTCTTCATCCATTATTCCTTATGAATATGGAAGATGGAATAGATAAGGAACATATTCATTGGTAGGAGAAGATTTATAAGGAAAAGGAAAAACATTCTCTCTCTGAGAATTAATGAGTACAGGGAACATGGAGTTATTAGAGAGAGTTTTCATGAACTGATAACGAGAACAATCAATGGCAGTGTACGATACCCAAGCAAATAAATAGGGACAATGGAAGTAAAAGAACGTTTGGAAACTTGTGCTCCGCCTATATATTGGTACAGGGAAAACTGAGAATCCCTCTTATTATATAGGGACGGAGGGCGTAATAAGCTTGCTATCAATAATTATCTCGAAATGTGTAGAAAATATTTAGGAAAACAAGATAAAAGTTGGCTATTAATGGCTCCTTAACATGTATATAGGGATACAAACTTGTTATTAATATTACTTTGAATATAATTAAGAGGTTTCTATACAAAAGTATTAAGAATTTTTTTCCTTAATAATGTTTATTGTCGTTTCTAACAGCAGAAACATTATGACTTTTTTTCGGTTGACGTTCTTAATGTTTTCCGAAAATTATATGAATGCGAAAGGGAGTACCTGAATTAGCAGGGTACCGCTTTAGCAATCATGAAAAATTAATCAGAATAAATTAACCAACATAAATCAGTCTGGTCGATGTAAAACACACACAAGATGTATGTTCAACGCCAGGAACTGTATGGAAGTCAATGCCTAATTTCTCCTTGTAACTACTATCAGTATGAATTTTAGTCTCAAAAATTATACCTTCATTTTTTCTGAAGCTTGTAACATAATTTTCTCTCAAAAATTATCAGTATCAATTTTTACGTGTGTATTTTTTCAATTGAATGAGAACATATCCCATACAAGAAAGTGAGCTCTGCCTTCTCTCCTCTCTCCGGTTAAACCTCCCGTTTTTTCTGTCTGCTTCCCCCAACGGTCGTTTCAACGGCTATTTCTCGCCGGATGTTCTAACCGGTGCTCATCAAACGACATCCAAATCTCATCCTCACCAATGTCAATGCAATTGCATTGAACACAATCACAGTACTACCTACAGGAGAAATCACTCGCGAAATCTCTGGAATTGAAAAGGTGAATTCGAACTCTGAATACAAAGTCACTTCAAACCTCACTACAATCACTAAGATCACAAAAATCAATGAACCCTCTGATATCACTGGAATCATAGACCTCACAGACAATACTCCCACCACATACAACTTATTCGTTACCTCTTTCACTGGTATCAATTCTGATTTTCAATTTATTGATGGTTTTAGTTCTATCTCTCAAATCACCAAATATGATCTCCCAAAACCTGAACCTATGAAATGTCTCAATACCTATATCCTGATTCTCAAAGGAGTTGAGTTGAAATTGAAGTTTAAAATCTATCCTGGAATCTATCTCAATGCTTTTCTAAGCAAATCTGCTCTCATTATCCTGTGTGCTGGCCTCATTACCTCTCTGATGCCTACTTACTATGCTGGTATGTATCTACACTACTCTCTCCTATCTTACAGTCACTATATGCTTAATTGGCTATTATACAGGAACTACAATTATGCAAATTGTTGGGTCAATTCCTATAAAACCTCTAATAATCTTACCAAACGCAAAAAACCCTTAGAATCATGCATAACAATCATTCCACAACCCCCTCATGCTATTCATCTTCTTACCCATGTTAAACTCACCTCTTATCCCATATCTAAAAACTTAGTCAATAACAAATTTAAACACACCATTTCAAACTTAGTGCACAATTCAGAAACACACCCATGATTATTTACATAGCCCCATTGTTTTCAAACCCAACTCTCATACAATTAAATTTAACACCACTAGATTAAAGTTTTTTTGTCTGGAAAGTATCAGCAAAATTCAGCAAAACACAGTAAACTGGATTACTTACTTCATCACCATGAGGGGGAATGCTGCCTCCTGGTCAAGCTCCTGATGCATCTCCAAATCCCCCTACACCAACTCCTGCAACTTTCTTGTCAGCATCATGTTCTGTTGCTGCGGCTCTCCTCCTTGGCACGGAATAACTCCCTCCATCCTCTGGCGGGGACATGGGAAGCACTTTATCCTATGGAATCTCATGAGGATCAGTAATCTCCCCAGGACCAAATATTGCTATATCATAAGCATCCTCTGCCAATTGTCGCATCACTGGTGCCATCATGAAGATATTTGGGAAGATTACAGTATTCGGGAGTCCAAGAGAATCATTCTAACGGATTTTAACCCTGTATTCCACTGGAACTGGTGCAGAAAAGAATCCTTGCCTAGTTCCACCACAGACCACCTGCTGATCTCCAACAAGCACCACCCCTTCATTGATCACAAATTGTCATTTGTCAGGATGAACAACATACAACACCCACCCTTCTTGCACCCCAAGGAGACGAGGATGCGATACCTGCTGAGGATTTCTCCTCCTAACATCACCAGAAGCTTTGGAACTACCATGAGCTGCAACCTTCTCTTCATTACCATCACCAACACCACCTGTAACCTCTTGCATGTATACATCTGGAGATTCACTGCTGCTACTTATTTCTATCACCTGTCAGAGTGGAGGAAATGGAAATTATCGGTTATGAGACTCTTAATTACACCAAACATTGCTGAATACAACTATGAACACCAATATCGACAACTAGACTTCAACTATTCTTCTATGAATGAAAAAAATCAATACCTTCTTATCATGCACCTAAATCTTGGCCTTCTTCACTCCTGGAACATAACTGGGAATTTGATTCTTAGACATAGCTGGAAGATTATTCAAGTTCTGATAAGCAATTTGGTTCCTCTTCGACATCGAATCAATAGGCAAAGAACTGCTTGGAATTTGCAGGGATGGAAAATGGAAATGCTCTCTCTCCAGAAGGTTTTATGGATGGGAAGACCAACAGTTATTGCATCTCAACCATCAATTAAACATCATAGTGATTGGGTTATTGAGATCTTGTGGAGGCGCATGCCTACTGGATGCATGCAATGCCCTATTGTACGCTACTCAAGCTTATTGGACAAAACGAGGCGACAACAAACACTTGGCAACTACTGCTCAAGCAGGAATTCAAATCGGTTTCTTCCTCCTCATAACCCGAATTTGAATCCATATTTCGACCCACAACGAGTTCCAATACTTTTCAAAAGAGTCACTATTGTGGAAGAAAGATGAATCCCATATACCACTAATCTTCTAGAAGAATATAATTACAACCTCATGAACAAGCCCACCTACAACTCAAGGTACATGGCTGGTAACCACACCTGCCTCAAGTACCACCTCAATCACTCGAGCTGCAGCTACTAATCCGATCACAATCTCAAGAAAAAGACTAACTACAATTCAGAGCTTAAGGTTTGTATGTGCACGTGTTACAGGTATGATCTCAATCTGGTCCTAGGTCAAAGACATTTCACTTTTACCATCACTAGCTCTCAAGTCATTTTCCTAGAAGTTACATTGCAGTCCAAAACTAAGAGAATCTTCAAGTACATAGGACTACACATCCTCCTACCTCTAAGACACTTCAATTGGTACTCATTTTTGACTTCTACTAGGGTGAAAAGCCTAAATCACTATCATCATACAAATTACACACCCATCAAATGGAAAATAAAAAGCATGAACTGTCAAGATTAAAGTTTGATCAAAAAGAACTTCTTTCAAACTAAAGTTCAAAAAATATGTCCTTTTCTATTTTTCTATCACTTGTTTTGTGGAGTTTGTTTTTGTCTCTTTCTTAGATAACAAGTTCTGATCCTTAAAATTGCTAGTAGTATAGGGCATCATCAAGCTCAGCTCAGAAAAGGAAACCCTTAGCTGGAGACCATGGTCATATGTTTGGTCTCTGACCTACAGCTCAGCTATCCCTTGGTGCGATCTACTGCAAACTGCACCTCTGCAAACTTCCCAGCAGCGACAAAACAACAACATGTATTATCTGAACACCTCTGATCATCAATTCAAAATTCAAATTAAAGTGCACCACAACATTACAAACTCTCTCTCCAATCTAAACCCTTATTACCCTAACAACCACCCCAAAATAAACATCAGAGTTCACCCCCTCATGGCCTTTTCTTCAGGAACTAAAACTTGAAAATATTGACAACTTAGTGAAGTAAATGAATTATTTCCTAAATATCCCAGAGGATTTATTCCCAATGGTCTTTATTAATCAAGCCAACATTTTACCAAAGAAAAAAGAAGATTGGAAATGGGTCTTTATTGGAAGGTATTGCAGCAAAATCTCTCATGAAACAAGAATTATATCAATGCTGAAGTCTCTCTTTGGAGAAAGAAAAGAAATTACTACCAAATCAGACTGACTAGTATTGAGAATTACAAAGTTTTCAGGAAAGGAGGAACTAGAGGAATCTCCGACAAGCTTATTTTTCTTACTGAAGTTCCATCCTCATGACCGGATTTTGATGAAGCAAACTTCTACAAAGTCTGGATATGGACTCTGGTAAAAATAATACCAACTCATATCATACCTGACATTCGCAATCTAATTGGACCAGTTGGAATTTATCAAGGATCCAAGAAAGCTTATGGAAGAGATGATGACGAGAAGAATCTGGAAGTCCTACTCACCATATATGTTACAAAATCTCTAAAATATGGTTTGATGCTTATGAGGATGCTAATACTTCCTACTGGTTGTAATTATCTTATGCTCTTACAGGTATAACTTTCTGTAATGTCTGTAGAATTCTCGATCATCCTGGACCTCTCTGCATAGAAGAGGAAGAAGAATCTCAGAAAACTCCCAATAACCATTGCACAACTACCTCCCAAAATAGATACCCATCAACACCCACTACCCCTACTACTTCTAACACCAGCAATACTCCGGCAAGCAGCCCGAAAAAACCTCCTATTATACGCCATTATACTGATAAAGCTGCTGCACAAGAGTTTGCTATCAAAATGAGAATTTCTCAACAAAAGATTCTCCTTTAAAACTCTTCTGAGGAACTAGATGGTCCTCCACAATATCTAATTTTCCAAGATGGCTTAGATCAACCTATTACTGGTGACATTCCCACTACCAACCCTGAGGCTTTATCTTGCCATAAGAAACACAAAAAGCTAGTGGAAAACAGTAAAAGTAAACAATCCCTAATGAAAAAGAAAAGTCACATAAAGGCGGCTGCAAGAAAGAAATACACTACCATTTCCACTTCCACTGAGTTAGGGGAAACAATTGACCCTGCATCCATCTTCCCAAAAAAACATAACAACAATCATCCCATTAACAATGATATTACTGCAAACAATGCTCTCAAGAACCTGCCTTCCCTGGCTGATGTTCAACAGCAGATGATGGAGGAGTTTGACAAGCAAAAACTCCTACGGGAGATAAGGAAGTATGAATTTAAACTCAAAGCAGTGGATCCTGAGCAACACCCTCAGTTGGTCGACACCAAGATAAAACTGTACAGCCTCCCCACCTACCCTGATCACCAGTCCTTGCAGTGGAATCATCACCAATCAGCCAAAAGGAGTAACATGCAGAATACTCAAATGGAAGAGGACCAGATGACAAAGGAAACTACTAGCAATCTAGAAGGAGCCAATCCATTTACCACTCCTCAGGTACCTTCCACCCAACAATGCAGTTTACATTCCTATACAATGCTACATTTACATTCTCCAAACTGCACTTCTGTCTTTGGGTTACTTTAACCACAATTACTAGCAATCTATGCATAACATTACTAGGATACCGAATTACTATCTTTATATATCCTAACATATCTTACTTTTGGCATTTTTATTCAGTCATAACTTGGAACTGTCAGGGCTTAGGACAAGCAAATACCATTAGATACCTGGATAATATGCTGAATAAACATAATCCTGACATATTTTTCTTATCTGAAACCAAACAACAATCTAGAAATCTTAAGAACATCCTAGGTAGTATAGGTGTTACCAACTTCTGGTTTGTAGAACCAAAGGGAAAATCCAATCTAGATGTCACTATTGAAAATTTTTCTGACCACCATATTAGTGCCACCATCCACCCTTTGCATGGAGAACCTTGGTTATTTACTGGTTATTATGGTAGCCCTTATACTACTTGTGACAAGCTTAATTCCTGGAAAATGATTGAAAATACTTGTGCTTCTAACTCTTTGCCTTGGTTAATAATGGGAGACTGCAACTTTGTCCTTCATGATCATGAAAAATTTAGCCAACATCCTATGGATCAAGTTGAAGCTGACATATTCTTAAACAAGATTGAAGAGGCAAATCTCACTGACTTGGGTTACACTGAAGGTCCTTTCACCTGGACCAACAAAAGAACTGGTACTCAACTCACTGAACAGAGATTAGACAGAGGTCTTGCCAATGAAGCTTGGCTTGACATCCATCCCAACAGCACCATCTCCAACCTCACTGCCATTGGCTCTGATCACGACCCTATCATTCTCAATACCAATCCTAATTGGAAACATGTGTTAATTCCCTTCAAATTCTTTAGCCCTCGACTCAACCATGAAGACTGCAAAAAGCATTATATCTGAATGCTGGAAGAAAAATCATAAAGGATCTCTATCCATAAAAATAGCTAGGAAACTCAGGGATGTAAAAGTCAGAATAAAGAAATGGAATAAAGAGGTGTATGGCAACATCAAGACAAATTTAGAGGAAAGAATATAACACCTTGACTGGGTAACCAAGTACAAATTCAACTCCAACTGAGGAAGATATCTTAGAGAAGCAAGACTTCAGGTGGAACACTGGCAACAAGTGCAAGAGTCATTCTAGAAGACTAAGAGTAGAGATAACCACATCAAACTTGGAGACAGAAATACTGGTTATTTCCATCTAGCTGCAAAAAAAAGATATAGAAGGAATAAAATTGATTATATACAAAAAGAATATGGTACTTGGATACAAGACAATTCTGAGATCACTAACGTTCACAACTCACTTTGCCAACATGGCAACTGTTGAACCAATAAATATCAACCCCTTCATTATAAACCTCATTCCCATCACCATTACTTACCAAGAGAATCAAAACCTTATTAGAACTCCCGAGGCTCTGGAGATCAAAAATACTCTCTTTAGCATGGCTGGAGACAAAGCTCCAGGTCCTAATGGCTTCCCCCCAAAATTATTTCAAGCCAACTGGGACATAGTTGGAGAGACATCACACACATGGTTCAACACTTCTTCACTTCAGGGCAATATCCTAAAAGAAATGAATTCTACCTTCATATCCCTCATTACCAAAATAGACAAACCTATTACACCAGCTCACTTCAGACCTATATCCTTGTGCAATACCACTTACAAAATCATATCTAAACTTCTTTCCCAAAGACTCAAACCTCTTTTACCCAAAATTATTTCACCATTCCAGTCTGCTTTTATTCATGGAAGACAAATCTCTGACAACATAGCTATAGCCCTTGAACTAATCCACCATATGAATACTAGAAGAGGGAAAAAAGGAAGAAATGGTACTATGGGCATCAAATTGACATGGCCAAAGCCTTTGACATAGTCAACTGGGATTTCCTCCTTCAAGTTCTAGCTCAAATGGGATTCAGTCCTCAGTGGTGCAACCAAATCTATCAACGCATATCAACTACTAGCATGGTTGTCCTAGTTAATGGATCTCCAGGAAAATTTTTCAAACCCTCCAGAGGATTAAGACAAGGGGATCCCTTACCCCCCCCCCCTACCTTTTTCTTTTCTGCATGGAATCTCTATCCAGATACCTAACTCAAGCTGAATCCCAACACCAAATCCATGGAATCAAGATTTGCAGGGATGCACCAGCAATCAACCAACTGTTATTTGCAGATGACTGCATGATTTTCTGCAAAGCCAATATGCAAGAATACAACAACCTTATCAAGATTTTTCAGGATTTTGGTCAATCTTCATGTCAGATAATTAATTTCTCAAAGTCTGGAATCTTTTTCATCAAGAACACTGCTCCAGAAATAGCTGACAACATCAGTAATACTATGAAAGTTCAAAGAATCAATACTTCTGACAAATATCTGGGATCTCCTCTTTTCACAACTAAGAGTAGGATTCAAGCCTTTAGACATTGTGTTGACAAGCTCAAGTTCAGATTTGCTGGATGGAAGACAAATCTCTTAACTGATGGGAAAATGACTATGATTCAATCAGTTACCTCCACCTCCAGCATCTATCAAATGAATTGCTTCAAAATCCCGAAAACTACTTGCAATGAGATCAATGCCATTCAAAGGGAGTTCTTCTGTATCAAAGATCAAGAAAAATCCAAAGGTCTCTACTACTTTGCCTGGGATGGTGTCAACAACCCAAAGAGCTTGGGCGTCTGGAATTCAAAAACATGGAACTCTTCAACTTGTCCATGCTTACCAAGATTGCGTGGAGACTAATTATGGAACCAGACTCTCTATGGAGCAGCACCATAAAGGCATCTCACTGGTAGGCTGGGGATTGTGCAAGAAAATATGAGAAAGATAAATCCTACATGTTAAACCGCAAGTGCACGGTGTCGTGTTGTAGAATGTGCAAATACGGGTCGATCCAACAGGGACTAGTGTGTGTGTTTGAAGCTAGAGAAGTTCCTAAACTGTTTTCTAAGCTTAACAGAGAACAAAGGAAGTAACCAAAGTCAAGGCAGTAAACAAGTGGTGAAGTAAAATGCAAGACAGTAAAAGTAAGAGAACCAAAAAAAAAGAGGCAGTAACACAGGCAGTAAGCAAGTTAAACAGAGAGATGAGTGAACTGAGGTTATCAAATCCACCTCTAACCTACGCTTTGCATTGAACTGATTACACTACTCTTGTCCTTATAACAGATAAAGGTTGAGATTCTAGTCTGCCCTATATCTAAGGTGTTTCCCCACTAGAAATATTAATCACAACTAAAGCATTTCTCCAAAGTACTAACTGTCTAGGTAAAGCACAACTAGTCTACGGATCAATGATAATCTAGTTTAACATGAGTTGTAGCTTTATCAACATAGTATGAGCCTAACTACAATGCATACATGGCATACATTGTGAGAGTAAAATGCTGATGTACTAGGTTAATTATTTCATGAGCATTTTTAACAATCAAGAGCAATACTATCAGAGTGCAATGCACAGTAGCAGATTAGAGTTTCATTGAAACCTCAGCAAGAAAATTAGAACATATTGTAACTAACTGATAACTGAAATAGAGAGTTGAACATTAACACTACATGGAACATCAACAGGACAGTAACATTGAGGGCACTGGCTAGTCCAGGCCTCTAATGGCTTTGCTCTGGCTAACCCAGGCTTACCCTCACACACACAAACCTAATATCTATTTATAGTACAAGAAATCCCCAAATTTTACAAACCCTAAATGAAAATCCCCAAATCAGAAAAATTAGGGTTTCGAAAATAACCACTAAAAAAATCAATACTTTCCTGAAATTTGCTCGACCCATACTTGTACTTCTCTTCCTCTTCTGTTATTGTCTGCTCGATCAACTCCTCTTCAACTGTGATGAAACCCTAGTTTCATATCTCTCTTGATTGTAGCACCTAGTGTGTGTGGATGTTAAGAACGAGAAAGAGAGGCAACTAGGGAATGGGTTTATGGGGTTTTGATGATGGAGGGGGTATGGAGATGGTGGCGCAGCGGGTGAAGGGATGGAGTTGCAGACTATTGTCGGGGGAAGAAGAAAGAAATTTCGGGAAGAGAAGATCGATGGGAAGACGGGAAGGGAGTGTTTGGGTGAAGGGTATAGGTTCCGATGCTAGGGTGTGAAGTGGGGATAGTGAACTTTGATGCACATCGAGTAAAGAGCGTTGGATGATCCCATATAGATTGAATCGAACGTCTACGATAGAGAGGTATGTAGCGACCGTTGGATTATGAGATACAACAAAACTGACGGCTTCAGATGGAGTTAGGTACTATGGTGTTTGACAGGAGCTTCGGATTTTGATGCACAATGATGAGGCGGTCGTTGGATGATGAGATGGATCCAATCTGACGGCTCTCATGGAAATGGGTATGGATAATGGAAATGGATTTGGGTAAGGGTAAGGGTTTTGGGACTTGGGTATGCCAAGCCCATATCTTCTTTAAGAACAATTCTTCCTCTTCAAACCCACTTCTAATTTATCCGGATCTTGCAAACATCATTCTTCGCTGCCTTTCTGCGGGAGTCTTTGCCGTTTCTTTGCTCTTTTCGCTCCGTGAGTTAACCAGGCTTTATTTAGTACCTAAAAATGCAAAATTAATTAAGAAAAATATTTATTCTTGATAACAAGGAAAACACAGAATATGGGATAAAATGGAGCGTTAGTGCACAAATGATGAGTTAAATGCCAATAAAAAGGTGCAAATATATACAATATTTGGCACTCATCAAATACCCCCAAACCTGAATTTTACTTGTCCTCAAGTAAAACAAAACTAAGGAAATCCTACCTATACCACTGTCGCTGGTCTATCGGTTGCATTTAGCGAATGCAATAAGCCTTTTGAACCACTACGTGTCCCTAGTGGACGAGTGAAGTCTCGTGAAGGTTTTCTTAGAACGTACCTACAAAGTTCTAGGACAAAATATAAGCTCAGATTCCATCAAATGTGACATGTGCAAGACAGTAGAAGCTCACAGCAAAATGGAGATGTCAATCTAGCTATCAAAGGCACAATCCTAGCACTGATAACAAATAAAGACATGTGATAAGAGTGTAAAGTGTATCTACACATGTGTAAAGAAAGATCGGACGTTATGACTACTAATCACCAAGAGATAGTTTCTCAGGATAAGAACCGAGGTCGAAATCTAGCTAGTTTTCCGGACTTTACGAGAATTGTGAATGAGTTGGAGGTATTCCACAATTACTCGCGTTGTACATCAATGGCATACACCCTTCCTTGCTTATAACAATAAAAACACAAAAGATGACTCTTTACATGACTCTTATTTACATTGACTACTCTCTTTTATTTTTGGAACAAGAGAGGATGGAATTGATAAATACTTGATTTTTTTTTTTTTGAAAAAAAATATTTACAACATGGTAACTCTTTTGATACATAAGCAAAAAGAAACAAAAAATTACATGACATTTTGCAAGAGGTGGCCCTTTTTGATGCACCCAGTTAAATTCGATGGTTGTCTTTCTTAATGTAACCTTCACCTTCTATCCCAACCAACCAAAGAACAAGCTAGTCAAGTTTCGTTCAGTATTCTAAAGTGATTGGCAATCGTGACTTCCGATAGAACACCTCAAGGATGAGGCTATACATGTATTGGTAGATCGTGCGCGTGCAAGTTTCTTATCACTATGTGAATTGTGCTAGAATCAGGGTGCCTAAATATCTAGACTAAGAATCCTTGTGTTTATATACATGCACAAGAGTCAACATTTCAAGGTAAATGAGCTCCATTTTTATGTTTTTTCAATTTTTTCATTTTTTATTTTCATTTTTTCATATTTTTTATTTTTTTTTTCAAAAAGAAAGAGTTCTGTTTTCAATTATAGCATGTTATCAAAGTATCTACTTTTCACCCCCAAACCTAAACTAAACATTATCCTCAATGTTTCAAAAGATAAACATGATTATAACACATACCATGAGAACGATGCTAAGTGTAGAAAAAGGAAAGAGACTACCGGATATTGGCGAAAGCAAGTTTTGAACTCCATTATTCAAGGAAAAACCCAACAGTAACTCAACTGAATTCACATTGGGTTAGCACAATATATACAAGAAACATATGATTCCACTAAACATTACCTACCAGATTATATACAAACAATTCACTATATACATACAGTCTAAAGAGTTGAGGATCAACCCAAAAGACAAAGTGTTGAAACATAGACAGTTTCAAAACACTAAAATTAGATTTAAATGAGAGTGAGAGTGAAAAACCGAATGAATCACCCCTAAACCTATATTTTTCAACAGGTTTACTTTTAAGCACAAAATCTTTCCATTTTAGGGGTGCGGGATTCACAAGATCTTACTCAAAATGGACTTTGTTTGGGATGGTCATAGAAATTAATTCCAACTGTGGCTCTTTAAAAATGTTGTATTTTGATGCAAAATAGTCCAAAAGGACTTGGGAGGCAGACAGTTCCAATCCTAGGTTAGGAATTTTCAGAAAAGTTGGTTTAAAAGTTTTGTTACAAACCAAATCTAGGTTGGGTGGAATAATCTCAATATGCGATTTAAGTAAGAAAGTTGGTACTTCTAAGTTATTTTCATGGATAAGATCAATAGTACCAACACATACTTCCCCTAAATAAGAAATTGGTAAATCATGCTCACATTCATCGAACAAAACATCAAGACCTAAATCGGTATCATGATTGTCCGTAGTACTCAAATCAACATCGGAAGAAATAAAATTTTGTGACTTAGGCAAGGAATCAGACACATCAAATTTGTTTTCATGCATATTAACATTAGTGTCTACAGAAGATTCAACTATTCCTATGTCATGCTCATCTTCGAAGAACAATTGTACGAGTACCATATCAATATCAAAATCATATGATTTGCTATGAGTATTAGAAGAAACAACATTCATGAAGGTCGAGGGCGAGAAGCCATATGTTATTGAACCAAAAGGTTCCACAATATTTTCATGTTCTTCTAACATAACATCATTATCATCATAATCTTCATAATCATCATCATGGTAACATGCATATTGGTCCTCATTAACAGTGGTGGTGTCATTAGTCGATTCATGTTCCTCTAAATTAGGTTCATATTCAACATCATTGACATGAATGGGACTAGACACTTCATTAGGGACAACATACATTTCCTCATGAATTTCCTCCTTTTGTAGGTGAAGCAAAATCTGATCTAAATATGCCTGAATTCGTGATGTAGATCTAACAAAGTTTTGCTCACTGAGTCTGAAAGCTTCTGTGGTGGAGTCTAAATTCATGGGAGTACAAAATTCTTCAGGTTCAAATTGTGGTGAATGGTACATGTGTGCATGGTCATTAGGGTTTATAAAAGATTGATCGCAACCCTCAAAGGATTGATTATGGTCCAATGACTACCAGCCTCACAATTTGTGGGCATTTCATAATTTGGATTTTCATGGGATTCTCTAAATTGCCTATAATCATGCAAAATATAGCAATATTTATCAGGGTGGTCTAAACCACCACATAAGGTACATGCATAGATTTCAGGTCGTCTATGTGAACTAGATGCTACAGATTTCTCATGTGTTTGCATTTCTAAAGCAGTGATCCGAGCCTCTAACTAATTCACAAGTGACGAATGTGTGAGTTGGATATTGTCTAGATGTTCATTTTCACTCAATGGTGGATGATACATGTGTGAATAGTCATTAGGGTTTGCATATTGAGGTTCATGACCTACAGAAGGTCCATAATAATAATCCCTATAACTATTGACATCATGATCTGTGGGAGGCTCATAAGGTGAATCTTTCCCGTAAGCTTCTCTAATAGATTTATTCCCAGTGGCAGACCAAAATCCAGACATGTTATGTTTATCAAACAATCACACAATTCAAAAAGAGAAATAAGGCCCACACTTTTCAGTATGGGTTTCAAAATTTTGGTTTTAGACTTTAAAGGTAAAGCTATTTGGGAATTTTTGGTTTAAATGGGTTTTAAATTTTGGTTTCAAAATGGGAGCAAAACTTTTGGTTTAAATTGAAGCAATTTTTGGTTTTAAAGAGGGATAAAACTTGGTGTTTTTTTTAGGAGCAAGCCCACATTGGTGGAGCAAGAATTTGGTTTTGAGTTGGGAGAAAAATTTGGTTTTGTTATTAGGAGCAAGCCAACATTGGTGGAGCAAGAATTTGGTTTTGAGTTGGGAGAAAAATTTGGTTTTTATGGGTTCGAAAAATCCTTTTGGTTTTAATGGGATGAGGCCCAGCTAACTGGTTCAAATTTTCTGTGGGACAAGCCCAGCGAACGGCCTAGAGATTTGAGTACACGGCCCAACTAACAAGTTCAGTGAACCAAGCCCAGAAATGCACGAGGCCCAGCTGGGTATTTGATTTTTGGGCTCTCAGTTAACCAAAATACGAGGCCCACTTGGGCTTAAAAACGTTTTACAAATTCTGAGTTGGGTTCAAGCCCAGAGTTCAGAAATAAAGTGCACTTGGGTTCAAGAGTTTCAGAATCAATTTACAAGGCCCAGAATTTCAGTTTTTAAAGCAAGCTCACACAGTTATTGGGTTTAGGCTTACTCTTTTTAGCACAGCCCAGCTGCTCTATTGTTCTAGTTGCACAGCCCAGCTGGGTTTGGTTCACAGCAGCAACAGCACCAGCAGCAGCAGCACCAGCTCCACAGCAGCAGCAGCAGCTCAGCAGCAGCAACACAGCAACAACAGCAGCACAGCCAAGAGCAGCAGCAGCAAAAATTGCAAGTTCAGTGAAATGCAATGAGATGCACAGCAAGAAGGCAGAGATTATGTGAATGCAAGAGGCAGTAAGATTAATTGAAAGATGCAAGTTATGATGCAGAACAGTATGCAAAGATAAATGCAAGAACAATATGCGGTGAAGATGCAAAATGCAAATGCTACTAGAGCAGAGAAGATGCAGATGTAGTGATGATGCAAATGAACAGCAAGAGAAAATGCTAAAAGATAAATGCAAGTACAGCTAAGAAAGTGCAAGAATAGCTAAGATACAAGCCAAGAAACTTCAACACACAATTCCAAGTCCCCGGCAGCGGCGCCAAAAACTTGGTAGGCTGGGGATTGTGCAAGAAAATATGAGAAAGATAAAGCCTACATGTTAAACCGCAAGTGCACGGTGTCGTGTTGTAGAATGTGCAAATACGGGTCGATCCAACAGGGACTAGTGTGTGTGTTTGAAGCTAGAGAAGTTCCTAAACTGTTTTCTAAGCTTAACAGAGAACAAAGGCAGTAACCAAAGGCAAGGAAGTAAACAAGTGGTGAAGTAAAATACAAGACAGTAAAAGTAAGAGCAACAACAATAAAAAGAGGCAGTAACACAGGCATTAAGCAAGTTAAACAGAGAGATGAGTGAACTGAGGTTATCAAATCCACCTCTAACCTACAGTTTGCATTGAACTGATTACACTACTCTTGTCCTTATAACAGATAAGCGTTGAGATTCTAGTCTGCCCTATATCTAAGGTGTTTCCCCACTAGAAAGATTAATCACAACTAAAGCATTTCTCCAAATTACTAACTGTCTAGGTAAAGCACAACTAGTCTACGGATCAATGATAATCTAGTTTAACATGAGTTGTAGCTTTATCAACATAGTATGAGCCTAACTACAATGCATACATGGCATACATTGTGAGAGTAAAATGTTGATGTACTAGGTTAATTCTTTCATGAGCATTTTTAACAATCAAGAGCAATACTATCAGAGTGCAATGCACAGTAGCAGATTAGAGTTTCATTGAAACCTCAGCAAGCAAATTAGAACATATTGTAACTAACTGATAACTGAAATAGAGAGTTGAACATTAACACTACATGGAACATCAACAGGACAGTAACATTGAGGGCACTGGCTAGTCCAGGCCTCTAATAGATTTACTCTGGCTAACCCAGGCTTACCCTCACACACACAAACCTAATATCTATTTATAGTACAAGAAATCCCCAAATTTTACAAACCCTAAATGAAAATCCCCAAATCAGAAAAATTAGGGTTTCGAAAATAACCACTAAAAAATCAATACTTTCCTGAAATTTGCTCGACCCATACTTGTACTTCTCTTCCTCTTATGTTATTGTCTTCTCGATCAACTCCTCTTCAACTGTGATGAGATACAACAAAACTGACGGCTTCAGATGAAGTTAGGTACTATGGTGTTTGACAGGAGCTTCGGATTTTGATGCACAATGATGAGGCGGTCGTTGGATGATGAGATGGATCCAATCTGACGGCTCTCATGGAAATGGGTATGGATAATGGAAATGGATTTGGGTAAGGGTTTTGGGCCTTGGGTATGCCAAGCCCATATCTTCTTTAAGAACAATTCTTCCTCTTCAAGCCCACTTTTAATTGATCCGGCTCTTGCAAACATCATTCTTCGCTGCCTTTCTGCGGGAGTCTTTGCCGTTTCTTTTCTCTTTTCGCTCCGTGAGTTAACCAGGCTTTATTTAGTACCTAAAAATGCAAAATTAATTAAGAAAAATATTTATTCTTGAAAACAAGGAAAACACAGAATATGGGATAAAATGGAGCGTTAGTGCACAAATGATGAGTTAAATGCCAATAAAAAGGTGCAAATATATACAATATTTGGCACTCATCACTCACTACCCCAATACTGAAGTTATAATAATGGATACTAATCCAAAGAATACGGACTCTTGGATTTGGAAAGGAATCTTAGAATGCATCAACTTAATTCAGCAAAACTACATTTAGAAGATTGGTAATGGAATGCAAATTCATATATGGGAGGATAGATGGATCACCAAAAACTATGACAGGATAACCAAACCTACACTCTGTCTAGAGAACCTCACAATAGTCAACCAACTTTTCAACAACCAGGGAGAATGGGATATGCATATTTTAAATCAATGGTTCACACCTGACATTCAAAATCTCATCCTTCAAACCCCTTATTTCCCAAATGCATGACCATGATGAAATCCAATGGTCTCTCACTCCAAACAATAAGTTTTCTGTTAAATCCTTATATGACAAAAAGATTCAAGACAAATATGCTAACGAAACTCAGATAGCTCCTTGGAATCGAATTTGGGGTATGGATACTAACCCAACCATCCATTTATTCATCTGGAAATGCGCTCATGGTATTCTCCCAACTAATGCTAAAACAGATAGCATCTTGAGCTATATTGATCCCATATGCTCTTACTGTAAAAATGGAGCTGAAGACATAACACATGTCCTCTTAACATGCCCAGCCGCTTCTGCAGTCTGTAAGAAACTCTTTGGGGAGCATCATAATGTCTTCTCCTCTTTCAACTCTTTTCATGACTGGCTTAATCACTGGTTCCAGGATAACAATCTCAATGCAAGCTGGAATGAAACCTATGCCACTATATGCTGGTTTATCTGGAAAGCTAGATGCGACCGGGTCTTTAGAAATATATCTCCAGCTGCTACAACCACTGCAACAGTCATAGCTCAAGATCTCTGCAATCACTCAAGGGTGCATCATAAACCAGGGCACATCATAAATAACCTCTACTACCAGTCTAACAATGATATCTCTCCTCCTGAGAATTACAGTCAACACAGGCTCACCACTGATAAGTTTGGAATCACTATTAGCATGCATATTGATCCTCCTGACCTGTGTCATGTTACTAGTGATTATCAGTCATATTCTAATTATTCCTTTGTTGCTTTGTCCTTAACAGGTCAATATGTGGGAACAAGAAACTTCAAGGACTATGCCCATGGGATCGGAAGAGCAGAAAGATCAAGCAGAGGAGCTCAACTTGCTCTGACATGGGGAAAGACTATACGACAAACAAACATCAACTTTGCCGCTGAATCTGAAAAAATCTTACAAGCTATCAAAATAGGTTACCAACTAGAAGTTCAAAGGAAGAAGAAATCACAACCAGGACAATAACAACAACAAGGCTCCAATTGATTTCGTTTTAGAAAAGCTCACAAAAGTTACTTCCCAACAAAACTATGCAACTATCAATCTAGCCAATCTAGCTAGGCAATCTACTCTTTACTCTGACTCCAGCTGGAGAGGAACTAATTTACAAACCATTATGCTTGTTTTACAGAATTCCACAAATCACTCTCATTTGGATAACTGTACTGATAATCATATTTTCGAGGATATACCTGATGCTCGAAAAGGCTCAGGTAGTATCCAAGTTGTAACCATGAGAGGGTTGCATGTTTAGGCACCTTCTCTCTTTTCCTTATAAAAAAAAATAAAAAAACATCAGTCTACATAAATCATTTTAAGTCAATGCCGGTCAAACAATAAATGTTTTGCTCAAACTCAAATGTTGTAGTACCTACTTTTGGTTTGTTGTTTCGGTAAACGTTATAACGGCCTCCTCCGACTTTGTCATTAAAGATACAGAGAGACACAGCTTTCTTTTAACATCAACTGTTTCTTTCGATTCTTCATGTTCTCTTTTCACCACCTATGACCAATTTTCTCATCTGTGGTGAACTCCATTTCTCAGTAATTTTGCATCAACTTTTATTTATATTTTCTTTAAAAAGTTTAGCTTTTTTTGTTTTCTTCATCCAATCTGTTTCTTTCTTTCTCTCCAATTTATTTTCTCGACTGGTTTTTATAATTTTCTTTCGATATTCCGAAACAACAACCATTACTGATAAATAGGAGCATTATGCGTTTTCTTAGGCTTTTAATTATTTGTCCTGTTTACTGTTCAATAAAATGCCCTAGTGAAGAAATTCCAATTTCTCATAAAAAATCCGGTTTTTTCCTTAAGCTCTTAATTTGTAATTTTGGACCCAATGTTAGCAATTATTGGAACCCTCATGTTAGGAAATCAAGGGTTTGGATTATTTTGGTGTTACTGAATCTTCTCTTTCACCCTCCATAGTTGAATATTTTCATTCACTGTCTTCAGGGTGCAGGAACTGCGACAGAGAAGCTCTCTGTGAATGGGGCAAAGGGAAAAATTATAATTGAAAACAATATTTGTAACTTACGACTCTGAAGTAGCTATTATACTCATTGAATTCTGTGAAACTCAGATAGCCATCGCCATCTATGTTTGCATTGATAAATTGTTAATTTCACCTCCCTGGTTTGCCTTGGGTCAAACATTAGGTGCTTGGCTGCTTGCAACCCAGGATCAATCAAGACGAAGCTGGCTGTAATGACCCTTTCAGGTTTTGGAGTGAAGGCGAGGATGGAGGAAGGCTGTGGCCAGAAGAGAATAGACTACCGCCAGCTTCATTCTCCAGCTCCTACAAACGAACCTCCAATAAGACAGAAATCAGAATGAATTTTGGCTTCTGTTGAATATTGTGTTGGCTAATGGTGCATTTCTCTAGGGCCGCCGACATATGTTCTCTCTGTCGCTTCAGTTACGTGTTGCACTTTTGGCTTTGGGTTTGGAATGCCTGTTTATCAGCTTATGAATATGTTATATTATTTTGATCCAATGCAGCTACATAAAGGACTGACATACAAACAGACCCCTGCCCAGGTTATTCAGCCAATGCAAACAAACATGTTGACCGACGGGAAGAAAACCAGACAGCATGGAGACAGACAGAGATAGAGACGTGAAATGTGGCAACTTCTGGTTAGTATCCTTGGATTAATTAAACAGCATTATGAAGAATCCGCTTGATTGATACACCTGTGTGAATTTTAGCTTCTGTTTTTTTGCTTCCGTTGAATTTTGTGGTGCATGACAAGGATCTGATGCATTATTTTCTAGGGTCAACAACATATGCCCTCTTCGTTGCTTGAATTACGTGTTACACTCTTTGCTTTTGGTTTTTTGTATGCCTGATTATCAACTAATGGAAATTATATTTTGATGATCCTGGAATTAAAATTTTTGCATGTTGATCTTCATCGGTAGTTTGTTTATTAGGATTTTGACACAATGGACACTTTTTCTGAAAACTTACTAAATTCCCTTGTTCGTTCAGTTATGTTCACTTGTCTTCTCATTCTTTAGGTCTCTTATGAATTTATCCTTTGATATAATTCAGCAGCTTATTTAGACGTTATTAAGAAACTATAGGACAAATTTAATCTGAACGCTGAAGTATTGCTAATGTTAGAGATCAGGATGATGGGGGTCAGAGTACACGGCAGCAAACAAATTAGTATGTATGCTCACCAACTATTGAGCTTCTTTATTTAATAATGAATTGTTCTTTGTTTATTGATTACTAGGTGGATGAACTGAATGGAAAAATAGATATCCAATGCGGGTTTATATGTCTCAAATTTGGCTTCTTCTTTCCTTTTGCTGAACCTTAGTGGTTAGGGTGTGATGGGCTTGGTCTAGGAATTTCTGATGTCCTTATCTGACGGCCTCAAAATTTATTGCATCTATTTAACACTATGACATTGGCTTTCAGTGATGTATCCTCCCTTGTGTCTTGAAAAATTTCCACTTCTTAACTCGTTAACTTTCATCTGGTTTTGTCTTTAGTGTTAGTGTTTCACAAGTTTCTTACACTTTTTGCATGAAATGAATACAAGACTTGTTTGACTATTAAACTCCTAGATTTAATACATGCACACACATTAAACCCCCTGGCCCTTGTCAAGCTCAGCTAGATTTAGTTTCTCCATTCCCCAATTCAATTTCTTTGTTCCTTACAATGTTATTCTGTGAAATTTCCCAAGGGATTTATGAGCAAGGGATCCTGTAAAGTTGAGCTTTGGCTAACTGAGGTTGCTGCGGATGGTATTCTTAAGGACTATATGTCACCTGCACCTTGGTTTACCCAGGCCCTGAAGACTACCTCTGTACTAAGATTTTTTTTCCTCGCAGTACTTCAATCAGATCTTTAGTGTTAGGTGTTTGACGATTTTGATTCGTCAATTAGGGAACTTTCTCATTCTGTGATAGTTGAAATGCTTAATAACCAGGTTATTGAGATTTTGTTCCTGGTACTTTGTTAGTTGTCTTGGTTAGTTTGTAATGAAACTCATCCATTGTCTGATTTCCAGAAAGAATCCATGGAAGATTCAATTGAGATTGTAATTGAAAAAACTGCTTCATGTTACCATATGAGTTATGAATCTTATGATTCTCGTTTCATCTTTCGTTAGGTTTCAAGTGAAGCAGAACAGAGTTTTAGTTCAGTTTTATCTCAGTATGATCCATTGAGATGCCTACCATAATAAGTTAATATATTTGCTGTGTATAAAATTTTGAGTATTTCCTAGTAAAACCTTCTTTAACGTGCCCAAACACTTTCATTTAATTGAAGATTTGCAGGTTATTATGCCCTTGTTAGTCCGAGAAGATGAGAAGACTCTCGTTACTTGCATTAACTGTCTGAACAAGGTATCTTTTGTTCAACTCTTCTTACATACCCAATGCGCTGCCTGCATATCCTAATGTTTCTGCTGATTTTTTTTGACCTGAAGTGAATTATAGCACCAGTAAACTCCTAGAGTCTTGAATTCTCCTACTCAATGGTTTCGCAGGCTGGAAGGTCAAATTCCCACACTTAGAGCCTTAGCCTGGTGGCGATTCCAGGCTAACTTGCTTGCTTCTGGTGGAGGTGCAACTGATGGACGTATTAAATTCTGGAACACCTGCACTGGAGCTTGCTTGAAATCTGCCAATACTGGTTCACAACTTTTTATTTTTCTTGTGGAAGTGGAATAAAAAAGAGAGAGAACGTCTGAGTTCCCATGGATTCATAGAAAACCAATTGACCCTGTGGAAGTATCAGTCAATGGTTAAGATTGCTGATCTCACTGGTCATACTTCAAGAGTTATAGTCATGGTTCAGAGTCCAGATGGTAGCATCTACAGCAGGTGTAGGTTAGTATTTGGGACTCCTGAATTAGCTAAGCATGCACCCAAAACCAACACAGAACCATCTGCACGTTGGAATTGCTTCTGATGAAAATGTAAAATTTTCCTTTCTTTAAAGCTGCTTGTGATTTCGGTGAGGTTGTGTTTACCATTTTCTTGCTTACAATATATGGAAATTTTCTTTTCAATGCTATGGTTTGAATTCATATTGTATACTGACCTTAGGTCCTTAGGATTCCGAGTCCTTGGCTTCTCAGAATAGTCGAGAGTACGCAGTGAAAATTCTTCTTTTTGTACGCAGAAGTTATCGAGAGAACGGATGTTTCAAGCAGATTATGAAAGTGATTCATGCCGAGGATGAGTACATTTCTCAGACCTCAGACCGCAATGGGTTTGGTAGAAAAGATGGTTATTAGTCCCCACTTTTCAAACACTTACCAAGGCAGCAGACAAAATACAAGGCTGACAAAAATATGTAGAAATTGACGTTTGATCCCAAAGTTACTGGGCTTAGACACTCTAGTCCAGCCTCTTTAGGCCTAGTACTCGCTAGTCCAAATTTACAAAACCGTGAACAGTTTAACCCTTTTTTAGACGAGTTAGTCCAAATGGGAACCGATCCAAGTTTCTCTACTACCTAAAATACCCATCATCGTTTAATCCCAAATAACGATTTTGTTTTTATTTTATTTTAGATTAGATCTGAGAACTTGGACGAAATTTGCAGAGAGTAAGAGAGGCGATTCATATTGAGATTTGCAGAAAGAAAGAGAGGCGAGTTAAACGTCAATTTCTGTGGAAACTCTCTACAAATCTTTAAACATCAAGATAAAGTGTGTTTGTACATCAAGTAGCAGAAGATTATCTCAGTGCATCAACAGTGGATGTAGGAGTTTATGCATGTTTTACTAATCTTCTGATTTTCTTCTGAATATAGACTCGAATGTTTGAAAGTTAACCTAATTTCTACATCCGATTTTCTTTTGAAACTATGAGTAACTTACTGATCTTCATCACTTAATTCTAGTTTTTCATATCTCATCAACTACACGATAGAAAAGTACCATTAGGACAGATCTGGTAAGTTCTCTTATTATTTTGACTTCTTTGGATTTCTTTTGTGAAAGTTCACCTTAAGCTGATTAATCTAAAGATATGAATAGTTGAATTTTGTTTGTTGTAATTATTTATCAGGAGAGAACATGAAAAACTTAATTTAGTGAAAATCTAGTGTAATTTATATGAGTCTTCTATTTTCGTTGCTCAATTTTTGTAAATATTAATGTTTATTTCATCGATTTGATTTTCCTTAATTTACTGTATGGATTTTGAATTTACAACATATGGACTTCATAGATTTTACTTAGTAGACCAGTGTACAAGATGATACACTACAACATAACTAGTGTACAGGAAGGTACACTACAACATTAGAAATTTGTTGCACCTATATACAATTCTCATTTCCTTCATTATGGGAAGAAAGCTAAATTGATAGTTCATAAGATGCTCATTTTAAATGTATTTGAAAATTTGAATCACCAGACTGAGTTGTAATTCTTCAGTTATTATTTTACCAGTTTGAGATCATATTTATATACGATAATATTGATTGTGTGATTAACTTTTTGTTCGTTTTAATTAGGTTGTCACCTGCCCATAGTTATTGTTACATCTTTGCTTTGGAGGAGAATTAGTTTTTATTATTATGACTAAATTAACGAAATTTCGTAGTGTAAGGATCCTTTGATAATCTGTTTTTATTGTTTGAAATGTCAGCTTCTATGTTTCTTCTTTGTTTGACTCCTATGCATTTCAACCAGAATACAAGGGAAAAACGAGTCGAGGAAATTCTTCCAAACCTAGTCCAGTAAGAGAGCTTTGTGACTAGGAGCATTCGTGGTGTAAGATTTCCTTTGAAATGTCAGTTTATATGTTGTTTTTCATTTTGTTGTTATTTGACTCCTGTGCGTTTCAACCAGTATGCAAAAAAATGGAAATAACAGAGTTCCTTAGATCCTTATGATCTTGTGATTGGACCCAGTCCCCTTCTCCGTATCAGAGTTCCTTTCAATGGTGCGGCGTTTAGGCACCCTTAAAAGAAAGAGTGGTCTTTCAGGATTGGTTGAACCTCCCACCTATTAGGACACTAAGACGGGCACAAAGAGGGACATAAGGACGAAGAAGGCTCTTAATTAGCTGAATCAGTAAGCTCCTTTGTTTCACTTCATTTTTTTTTTTTGTTTTGATTCATGTATAATACTTATCAATTGCTGGTCTTAATGTTTGATTATTTTAATTTGCTTCAAACTTCGTAGAAAGAACAAGAGCTAACTTCAACAACAATCTATGATGGCGAAACTCATACAATAAGTTGCAATTAATCATCTGCTTTGCTTTTAATTGAGGTCAAATAACTCATACGGCGAAACTCATATTGTACTTTTTTGTATACACTTTTACTGTTAAAGACTAGTACAAATTTTTTTGTGTCATACTTTGAACAAAGAGCAGATAATTTTCCAAATGGATGTAACTTTTAGAGTTGTACACATGTTGATTCTTAATGTGTACATGATTTTACACATGTTGACTTTAATGTGCACATAGTTGTACACATGTTGATCATTAATGTGCACATAGTTGTACACATGTTAGTTGATGCGCACATAGTTGTGAACCTGTTGATAGATAATGTTCACATAGTTTTACACCTATTATTCAACATGCACATATTTGTACACATGTTGATTATTAATGTGCACATAGTTCTACACCTGTTGATTGTTAATGTGCACATAACTGTACACCTGTGAGTGATTGTTCAGAAATATTTCAAATAAATGTGTTTGTGCCCATTCTTTTGTTACACTGGCTAATTTTCATCTTTCAATGTTGTATTTTTCCAAATCAGGCTAATTCTTTAGTTTACAATAGTGAAACCTTAAGGAAAAATATTTATTGTTATTTGCAGTATAAAACTTAAAGGAAACTGTAATTTATTGTTGTTTGCAGTGTCGTGTCTTCTTATAACTTAATTGCTTATACTTGAAAAAACACATTATCTGTTAGTATCTCAAGTTCTCAACCTTTTGTTTTATCCCGATTGCAGGTGTAATGAAGGTCAAAGATGATAAAGATGAGCTCCCAACTTATGTTGATATGCTTGCAGCCCAAGATGTTGCAACACGGTGCAAGGTATTTGTTCTAGTTGTATACTTTTATTTCCCTTGATGATGCTTACCTTAATATTGGTCCTACCTGATTGCACGATTATCTGCTTTAGGCTTTCTTAGTTGAATTTGATAACTACGAACTTCGTTTAATAAAAATAACATATTGATTCTTAATGTGTACATAATTATACATATGTAGATTTTTAATGTGTAATATGAATTATCAGTGTTGTGCATGTTTTACAGGGGTGTACATATTGGTGCACTGGTGTAAATCTTATGAAAAAGTAGGCTTCCCTTGTTTTACAACGGTGTACATATTGGTGTACCTGTGGGAAGTAACTCCCATGAAAAAATAGGTTTGTGTGCCATTGTAAATGATCAGCTTTGTGCATGTTTTCAAGCGGTGAACGTATTGGCGCACCTATGTAATTCCCATGAAAAAGTAGGTTTGTGTGTGGTTATGAATGATCGTTTTTCTACATGTTTTGCAGGGGTATACACATTAGTGCACCTGTATAGTTCCCATGAAAAAGAGTTCCCGAGTGTGAATATGAATGATCGATTTTGTACATATTTATACACATGTTTATTGTTTTTGAATATGTGCATAATTCTGTAACTTTATGTTGTTTTGTTTTTTCCAGATCATTTCATTGGTGCTTATTTATTATTTTCCAGGTTGAAAATTATCATGTTGATGTGTAACAGACGGGTAAAATATCTTATAGATAGAATCATTAGTCCCATATCCAGGGCTCCATTTAGAAGACGAAGAAATCAACGTATTAAAATTGCTAGAGAGAAGTAAAGAAGACCTATGATGTGCACTGAGTTCTTTACTTGCACCTTCCTAGATGATTTACTACCCTGCTTGCTTACGACTTTGTACCTTTTTTTTTCTTTCATTTAGATTGTTACAACGAATGGTACTATCTTACTTATTTTAAGAATTTAGTTTGGTTTTTACTTCAATACACATGTCTTTATTTCTGCAGGCCTGAATAATTTTCTAACATGTCAGTACATATTTATGTACACTTTAATTTTCGAACCTGTCAGTAGATGTGCACCATCATGTATACATGAAAAAAAATTACCTATGATATAACCTGTAAATCTGAGAAAAGTCTAAATTTGAAACATCAATATTCACACTAATAATAAGATTAATTCAAGGTTTTACTAGTAAGAATATTTGTTTAATAAATCTAAGAAACATAGTTGTCATAAGTTTAAGAAAGTTACAAACAACTTAAGCAAGTTTTAAACATAAATCAAGTTGTTTCTCTCCTACTCGCACGCCAATCTTGGTATTATTTATCTTCTGCGATATTCTACAATTTGGCAGGACAACCGAAAGGTTTCTGCGGGTTCTGATGAAACCATATCTAACATGTATGTACATACCTACAAAAATCAAACAAATCCAACTTCAAAAACTATGAAACATGTCATATATCCATGAGATAGCTTACAAGTGTACTAGTATGTAAACCATGACATCTATACTTCGATAATTATAGAACTCGTGACATCCACACCCACAAAACAAATCATATATCCATGACATAACATATTAGTGTGCAAGTATGTACACACCTATAAAAATCTTGCAAGTCAAATATTCATGCTCAGACAAGATAGGTCATATGTCCATGACATGATACAGCAGTGTACATGTATGTACACACCTATAGAAATGACACGATATAACATTCAAAACCACATAACAGGT
Source organism: Papaver somniferum (assembly GCF_003573695.1). Taxonomy (NCBI): domain Eukaryota; kingdom Viridiplantae; phylum Streptophyta; class Magnoliopsida; order Ranunculales; family Papaveraceae; genus Papaver; species Papaver somniferum. The sequence continues at coordinate 1,394,469 of NW_020625486.1, forward strand.
CATACTCTCATGAGATAATACATCAGTGTACAAATATGTACAATCCTACAAAAATTTAACAAATCTAACATATATGCTCACACAAAACATTCCATATATTTTCATGACATGATACAACAGTGTAAAGTATTCACACACCTATAGAAATGGAAAAACTCCAACATCCAAACCACAAAACAGATCATATGCCCACAATATGATACAACGATGTACAAGTATGTACCCTCCTGAAGAAATCTAGCAAAAACAACATGCACGCCCACGAAATAACCATACATTATTGAGATGTCATACATGTGTACAAATCTGTATACAACCACAACTAATTTAAGTAAAATAGAATTCATACTCACATAATAGTACATATATCCCTGAAATGGCATGTTGTTGTACAAATCTTACACAATTACAACAAATCCAACAAAAATAACATCCATGTCCACGTAACAGTTCATACACCCTCGAAATAGCACTCTTGTATATAAATATGTACACTACCACAAACAACTAACAAAAAAAACATTCATGCCAATAGAAAAGTCCATATAGCCCTAAAACAGAATGCAAGTGTACAAATCTGTACACTATCATAAAAGATCTAACAAAAGCAACATTCATAGACATATAACAGGTCATACATCCCTGAAACAACATGCTGGTGTACAGATATGTACGATATCATAATAAATCTAACAAAAATAACATTCATGCTCACTGAACAAGTCATACATCCATGAGATATCGTACATGTGTAAAAATCTGTACACAACCACAACTATCTAAGAAAAGTAAAATTTATACTCACATAACAGTTCATACACCCCTGAAATAACATGTGTTGTTGTACAAATTTGTCACAACTAAAAAAAAATCTAACAAAGACAACATTCATGCCACATATCAGTCCATACACCCCTGAAATAAGATTATGGTCTATAGATATGTACACAACTACAATAAATCTAACAAAAACACATTCATGCCCACATAACAGTCTATAGACCCCTGAAATAGCATTTGTGGTGTATAAATCTGCACACCGCCAAAACAAATTTGTACACTACCAACATTTATGCCCAAAAAACAATCCATACATCCCTGAAACAACAATGAGGTGTACAAAACTTTACACTATCACAAAAAGTCTAACAAAAACGATATTCATACACAGAGAATAGTCCATACATTCCTAAAACAACACCGCGGTGCACAAATATGTACACTATCACAAAAAATCAAAGAAAAATAACATACATACACACATAACAAACCATATATCCCCTAAACAACATGCCGGTGTACAGGTCTTTACACAATCATAACAAATCTAATAAAAATAGCATTCATACACACATAACAGGTCATACATCCCTGAAACAGCACGACAATGTACAGATTTGTATACCATCACAACAAATCCAACAAAATAGCATTCATACACACATAACAATCTAATATATGAAAGTAGAAAAGGATCTTACCTTTTGTTATCTGAATAGATGTTGAATCTTCTTTTTGTTGTTTTTTTTTTCTTCTTTGAATGTCTTGATTTCTCTTCAATCGCCGATTTTCTTTTAGATGACGATGGTTTTGGATCTCTTGTTACCTAATTAGATGCAGAATCTAATGCTTGTTTTCGTTTTTTTCTCTTTGAAGCTCTTGATTTGTTTTCAATCATTGAATTCGATTTAGATGATGATTCCGAGCTGTTTTGTTATTGCGTCTTCTTCGTCATGATGTTACTGCTGCTGTGATTTTCTTCCATAGCTAGGGTTTTGATTTGAATCTTCACTCATTTCTGTTTTTTTCTCTCGGTTAAATGATTTTTTTTTTTCATTTTTTATCTAGTTTTTATTTGGGTATTGAGAAGAATAACAGTTTTAATTCGCAGCACGTGTGGATTACGAAAATCGTGCGAAGGATATTAATATTTTTGTATTTTTTTGGACTAATCTGTACCTATTCGATTGGGGCTGGACTAAACAGTACTCTTGGATGAGATTTTGGACCAAACTGTTTTTTTCCCCAAAAATATTGGGTTCGAGAATTGTTAGGTTCCTCGTATAAAAAAAGAGAAAATACACAACTGATATTTTATGTTCACAAAGAGTTCACCGTCAACAAGGATATATATTATAGTCTATTTTTCATCCGTGAATAATCCAGCACGGCCAGCCATGAACCCTCCTCCCAAAGGATGCTGAACATTATAAAACTTGCAATAATAGCAGCCATTGTTTTTATCTCCTGAAATTGAGTCTCTTGGCCCCATGCATTTGCAAAACTTGACACAACGAACCCCACTGGTGGTTGTCAGTCCGGCAAAAAACATCTCTTCTGGAGCATCAGCAACATCAGTCTTCTTAGCTGTGAAGTCGATATGGTGAAGAAAGCATGGCATCAGTCTTCTTAATTCTTTCATTATAAATATTAATGGCATCAGTTGCATACGGCCTTATGTAATCTTGACGTTGTTTAGACGACCACTTACGGAACTTTCTTGGTTTATCATCTTTAGATGAGCTCAATGATCCATCTGTAGTTAAACGTAGAGCCGCCATCGTTTCATCTGCGCTGTAAGACTTCTTGTTTGTCTTTCTTTTTCTGACAATTTCTTTTTAGAATTAAATTTACATGGTATTAGGAAATAATATATGAGAGTCTATATTTAGGAGATATGCACATTAAGTTGTGAGAGTTATATTAGGAAAGTGTCTATGTTTAGAGTTTGATCTTAGTTAGGTAAGTACCTTGAGTGGTAGTCAAGTTTGTGAACAATATAAATAGGCTATTAAACCATGAAAATTAACACACCGAATTATTATCAATGTAGTCTATTGCTTCCGCGTTTATGCTCTCCTCTCTCTTGTTCGATCCTTAACATGGTATCAGAGCCAGGAGAGAGGAGAGGAAGAGAGTTAGAGAAGTTTTTCATCGTTTTCGTTTTAAGGTTTATGAGAGTCGTTAAAAAAAAAAAAAAAAAAAAAAAAAAAAAAAAAAAAAAGATGAAGAGTTGCTGTTTAAAGAAGAAAGAGGACAGTGATGATATTGTTAGCCGCAAAGAAAGGCAGAACAATGATGATAAAGAAGAAGATTGTGCTGTTGTTTGTCGTTCTTAAAGGACAAGGAGGTGTTCGTGATGAGTTCAGAGAAGTACTCGATGTGCTTTGATGTTTGAAGATGAAGCTGCGACGGGTTAGGGTTTGTAGATGGTGGTTGCAAACGAGTGCTGTGTTGGTGTTTTATTCTGGCAAGAGTCTGAGAAAGAAAAAAAAAAAAAAAGCAGATCCTGATGCGGTTCGTGACATGTTGGTTCGCTGTTAGACGGTGATGATGTTATCTGTCAAAAGCGGTGATGCAGGTAAAGAACAACACACGAGTGCTGTTAGGGTTTGAGTTAAGAGGTATTTCTAGTCGTTGAGAAGGCTGAGAAAATTGGATGTTTCCATGAACAAGAGAACAACATGAGTACTCGTGTTTGGTGAAGATACAGAGTTTGAAAATCAGCGACTTGTTGTTCCGTTACATGATGCCTGTCATCGTGTTCGTGTGGGTTTGTTTCTATAGATGAATTGATGAGATTACAAACGATATGTAGGCCTGGGTTTGTGTCGAAGGACTTGTGGTTGTCGTAAACCGATGTGTCATGTTTGGAAGACTGATCCTGGTATTATAAGATGCTGGTGATTACGAGATATGTTGAATCCGCAAAACTAAAATGAAAAATTAGGGTTTCGAACGATTTGTGAAGACACCCGAGATATGGAAATCTCGGGAGGCTGTACGTTGGGTTGTTCTCATATTTCAAATCCGAGAAGGGAGAAGGCCGAGAGAGAAAAGTTGGCTGCTGATGGAAGGTACTCGAGCTTGGCAGTGGAGATGATGATCTGCTGCTATTGTTGATAGATGAAGATGGAAGAAGAAGCATGGTCGGAGACAGAGATGGTTGGAAGTAGAACAAGGAGAAAGAGTTGCTTCCAATGGTATCTCCATTAATGGCAGTTCATGGTAACGATCTCTGTGGTGAGATGATGGCCTGGAAGAATGGTGCAGGTGATGTTATACCGGTGATGGTTATAGACTGATGAAGAGAATGACGTTGCTTCCAAGGAGCTGTTGATGCAGTTTCTTATGTGATGAAGATCAAAGGAGTTCGAATCTGTTACATACGGATGTTAAACAAACCTCAAGAAATCGAGTTACTACAAGATTAGTGGTTTAAAAAAAAAAAGGAAAAAAAAAAAGGGCGATATGTGTTACAGAAGAACAAAGGCCAACAGTTGCAGGAGAACTGTTACAGATGAAGAATTGTTAGAGAAGAATTGTTACATAAGAACAGTAGTGTGACAAAAGGATGTCACAGTTAAGTGTTACTGAAGAATAGTTACAGAAAAAAGTGTTACAGTGAGCGTGACAAAAGAGTTATAACAGTTGGAAGATTGAAGTGTGGTTGAAGAGTTTGTGACAGAAACTTGGAAGTCTTACAAAGTGTGGCAGACTTTGTGTTAGTTATTGCTTGTGGCAGAAGCGTAACAAGAGAAAGATTGTGAGAAAATCTTGAAGAACAAAGAAGTGTGAAGGTTTCGCAAGAAGTGCGTGACTGGAATAAGAGAGAAGAAGAAACAACATTCATGTTGTGAAGAAAAAAAAAAGAGAAGAAAACAATCACCAAGAGGTGATGAGAAAAAGAACAACAATAATAGGTTGAGATCCTATGAGTTGTCGAGAGAGTACAAAAAGTATTCTATCAAAGAAACCAAGAAAACAAGAGTACAAGAAGTATTCTTCCGAAGATGGGACCGTAATGTCCTTAAACTACGAAGAGGACCGTAATGTCCTTAAACTACAAAGAGGGGACTGTAATGTCCTTAAACTACGAAGAGGGGACCGTAATGTCCTTAAACTACGAAGATGGGACCGAGATGTCCTAAAACTAAGAAGATGGGACCGAGATGTCCTAAAACTAAGAAGATGGGACCGTAATGTCCTAAAACTTCCGAAGGGAACCGAGATGTCCTAAAACTATGAAGATGGGACCGAGATGTCCTAAAACTACGAAGGGGACCGAGATGTCCTAAAACTAAGAAGATGGGACCGAAATGTCCTTAAACTACGAGGGGGACCGAAATGTCCTTAAACTACGATCTGAAGATTATTTTTTTTTTTCACCAAAGTGTTGAAAAAAAAGAAGAAGAAAACTGAAGTTAAATTTCTTTTGTCCAAGATGGGCATTCGTGATCTACATGCTCCATCTTGAGGGAGGGTATTAGGAAATAATATATGAGAGTCTATATTTAGGAGATATGCACATTAAGTTGTGAGAGTTATATTAGGAAAGTGTCTATGTTTAGAGTTTGATCTTAGTTAGGTAAGTACCTTGAGTGGTAGTCAAGTTTGTGAACAATATAAATAGGCTATTAAACCATGAAAATTAACACACCGAATTATTATCAATGTAGTCTATTGCTTCCGCGTTTATGCTCTCCTCTCTCTTGCTCGATCCTTAACACATGGTTTTTATCAACTACTCGTACATACGAAGTCAACTCAATGGAAATGATAGCACAAGACTTGAATGCTGAGCCAAAACTTGAATCAATTTGCATAAGAAGTAACTGCCTCAGCGAAAATGCCTCTTGCTAATTACAAAATACAAAAAAAATATATAAACCAATTTATTTAATTAGTATATATCAGGAAAAACAAAAAGAATATCGAAGTCCTTCTGTGCTTCTTCCATCCAAGGAATCCTCTTTTTCTTTTTGTTGCAGTTTTTGTTTTTGTCCTTGTTTTTCCACTCACGGTGCAACAAGTTGATTGGCCTAAGTGCCAAGGGGCGCATTCAGTGGACCTTAAGCCGCCATCCAGTCAGAAGATGTTTAAAAGCAAATTTTGTGTTGTCACTCTGAAAATGTGAGCACCTCAAGATTGTGAGGAGCACCTCCTTTATAAGCAAAGAGGCAGTAGCACCAACCACAATCAAGTAACTGCTGCTAGTACCTCAAAGGAAACAATGCTGAGCAAACCATCTTGCAAAACATGCAAGATGGTTGCAGTAAGAGAGGAACAACTGAATATTTTTATTAGTATTGGTAGGGGTGAGCCGGGCCTTTGCCACGCATGAAAACCCCAGCAGTAAGCTGCTGTGATGGGAACTCCCCAATGAAAAACATTAGTTTAACACCGGGACATATCAGATATTAAACTGATAAGAACAGATACTACACTTGATCTTAGCCAAAAGGCAGAGAAAGGTATGCTGTTTCAAGTCTAGCGATTCAGTTTTTATAGGTCCAAGCATTCACAGTGTCTTGCAGCTGAACCGTACCTATGTGGGACAAAAGCCAAAATACTACAACCACATGCCATTACCCCAATATATACATTCTCCACATCTGTGCCATTCCCTTCTCATCAGATCACATTATTTTCCAGGTACCCGATTGTTGATAAAAGTACAAAATAAGATCCGATTTCTCTTTTGATTAACACCTTGGAGACATGATGCAGGGGCGAGTATGGCCAGTCCTCCGAATTCTCAAGGATTGCTGGGGGCACACCGCCACACCGGACATCATACAACATCCGGTGCTGTTCCGGCAGATTCAGGTATGTATTATGTGAATCCTGCAAGTAATTCTCATTCACAAATTTCCAACTATATCTAGTTTCGTTAACTTTTTCTTCGAGTTTCTGTCTGAGTTTGGATTCATTAATTCTTTTCTTAAGAAAGTTCCTGTGGTCTTATTATTGAGTCACAGGGCTGCCCATGGTTCGGTTTGGTTTGGTTCGGTTTTTTGTCAAACCCAAGGACCAAACCAGCATCTCTTATAAGAAACCAAAAACCAAACCAGACCATGCTCGGTTTAGAATACTAGAAACCAGAACCGTCCCACCGGTTGTTTGGTTTTTCTGGGTTTTATGTGTTTTTTTAATAGACTTTCATTTTTAACTTATAAATCAAAATTGTAAAGTAAAATATCAAAATTAGATATATTTGAACTAAAATTTCTTTATTTATGGGTATACTCGTTAAAATCATATATGTTATCTATATTATAAAAAGAAGTGTGGTCTGTCTTGGGTAATAGATGGCCATTGATTTCGTCCATCCGGCGACTGGAATCGATAATTAGCGAGATTTATATCCCTCCGTCCGTTCTTGGCATAAAATTTTGGAGAGATACTTACATCCGTTGATTGGTGAGATGGTCTTTACAAACAATTACGTTCAGTTTCCTGTTTTAATTGGGTTTCCTAATCTAACTACAACCTAACTATAAGCTAACCCTTAAGTTTCCTAATATAACTAGGTTTCTTAACCTAACCTTATAGTGTCTCACGACATAAAAGACACGTGAACTATTGTGACGATACACCTGCTTGATAAGTATAGTTAAAGGAACGACAACTTGATAAGTATACACCTGCTTGAACTGTTCCTCAAAGTGCGATTTACAGGTACCACCATTGATTTAAAGGAACCACCAAATTAAATAGTTCAAAAAGGGTCAGTTTGAACTTTGAACCAACTCCCGCTCGGAATAAGCTGCGGGGGGAAGTCTACTTTTTTTCTTTGTTTGTTTGTTTGATAGGGCGGAGATTGCCCAAAACTGTACAGTTAACTAACATGAGATACTCTTCCAAGATAAGTAACCAATACGTAGATGCCGGTACATGCGGTGGACCACACACTAATCGTATTTAATATTGGTAAACGAGATTTAATTAGCTAAGTTTCGCGAAAAACTTAGAGTAGTACGACCCCGTTACGCAGTATCCTATATCACATTTGATTAGCTGATTTAGGTCAGTTATATTTTTCGTATAAAATAGTATTAGGATTCTATTTACAGGGTGGTTTCTAAATTCTAATTTTAAAGCACCATATCCTTAGCTAATTACATTTAGAATTAAAGTTAACTAAAAAAGAAATACAAAAAGAAACAAAAATAAAAGAAAATTTTAAGAAGTTAGAAATTTGGGAAACATGTAAATCAAATCTTCATTTAAATTAAATCTTTAAGATACGTGTTGTATAATTTTTTTTTTAAATAAATGTGGGATAAATACGTTCCACAAAGAACGAGCATCAATTCTCACAAAGAATTTAAGGAAAATTCCCAGGTTATAGGCCCCCACTAATTTAATCAGGCTAGCAAAATATCGGGGCTTTATAAGTTCAACTGTAAAGATTTCAATCTAATCACGTATAAAGATTCTAATCCACAGTTGAGGCCGAAGTCGGCCTTATATGCTCAATCCCATAGATTTCAACCTAATCACATCTAATTTTGAACGGGGACTACCTTTGACTCTAGATTTTCTAACTCACGGCCGGGGCTGTAGGCCTCGACTATTATGACCCGACTGACTAAACACGACCCGGTCGTTACATGCTGACTAATGTGAGGATATTGACCGACTGGCCAAACAATAAACAAAACTCGAAAAAGGTTGAGCCCCGGCCGTAGGCCGGGGTGATACCTAGTACATATATAATTCAACGTTAGATATACATTTTTAATTGTATTTGTTTTTGTTTATAGATATACTCACTGAAGACAATATATATTATACTACGATGGAAAGTTTACTACATATTATTATGGTCTTTGTCGGGTTTTTTGGTTCTAACTCTCGGTTTCTTTTTTGGTTTGATTTTTTTGGATCTTTGGTTCTTTCATGACATCAAACCAAAACCAACCACCTAGAATCAGTTTTCTCGGTTTTTGGGTTTCTTGGTTATTGGATTTTTCCGTCTCTGATTTTTTGGATTTTTTTGTCGGTTTGGACCAGTTCGATTTGGGTACAAAACTGAACCATGGCAGCCCTATTGAGTCCTCTCGTTCACTTCTGTTTCCAGACGCAGTGACAGATATAGCTTTGCATCGCTTTCCAGTGGAAATTCCTAAATGTCCGATTAAAACCGAATGTTTTTCCCAGTCCACAAATGTTTGTGGATGGTCGATTTATGAGGACAAGGACTACAAAAAAAAATCCGAAGTATATGAACTTGAATATTGGGAGAAATACTTTAGATCATCAGATGATGAATGGGAGTGACACATTGGAGGAATGAGAGGAGCAGTGGATCAGGTAGAGAACAAGGGGAGTAAAGCAGAAGAATCTAGGGAACTACACAATGTTCTTTGCAGCTGCCTCTAGTTCATATATTTAGTTTAAATAAATGTTTTTTTTGTTTATGATATATATGCACATGCAGGGAAGTGTCCTGCTACCCGAATGTGCGTTAACTGTATTGTCATGTTAATTATCCCCTTACTATGAGAAAGTAGGTTTTGATAATCTGCAGTATGTGTCGTCCTCGTCGTTCATTATGTCTGTCTGACAGGATGCTGACTGCACACTCGTGCATGTGTCAGAATTTGAACACCCAATTGGATAGTGAACTAATATAAGAACTAACCAGACCAACCGGCTTATTTGTTATACCATACCTTCTAGGTACAACTCGGGTATCGCAAGAAACGGACCTGCTGATTGGTAAACCGTGAAAACACATAAGCTACATCAAAACCGAAAACACATAATGTAAAATTTCGTTTATGAATTTTCTGGTTCATTTCATGATCCAGAGATTATGTAAATTAATATTTCTTCTTTTCAATAAGAAAGCTAAAGAGGCTGGAGCAATCTCTGTAAGGTCTCTTTACGTTTTTAAAAAAAATAGACGGGAAATTGGGTTAAAAAAAGTACATTGCACTTTGTTTGTGATATGTGCCGGCCGGCCCTGGACCAATGCTCAGCCAACTGGACTTTATAATGTCTGAGCGAGCTATAGAAAAAATCTTAGCTTTCCACATTAAAACATTGCACAAACTAAATATGTATCTGCTAAAGTATATGAATCTCTATGCTCACATGAAAAATATATTGTTCAAATTTATCGTGTGACCGCCGGAAACGCACCTTATCAGCCTCTGGTCAGTGATCATATAACTCCTACAATATTTGTGTATCAAGTAAGATAGCCTCTGATCACGTGTAGCCATATCATACGATTCTAATTTTCTCCGCCCAAATAAGAGTGTGTTTAGATTTCTGCGACTTCAACTTTAGCGTGGACTCAAATAGCTGATAGCATAGATGAACGGATTGGGTGTGGATAATTCAATGGATTTGTGTTAGCTAAAATTTATAATGAAAAAAATAAAGTCAATATAGATGACTTCTTAAAAAAACCTACACATTTTATATATCTATATAAATATAGCAGCGCCATGGACAACACTCCAAGAAAACACCTTAAAAATTTCAAAAGTATTTGTATACATTCTAGAAACTATATAAATGTCCTTAATCTAACAGGTATGGATGTCCAACGGATTTTCAAAGTTGGATCCCGGTCCAATCTAATCCCCTGGATTTCAAAAACCTCATCCGCGTCCAACACATTAACGAACGATCCGGACATCCATCCACACAAATGCGGTTGGTCCCGGTTAATTCCGCGGATTACAGGTAAAATGCCCACCCCTACTTTCATGTGGCTCCGCCCATGAGCACAAAGTGACAATATGTGGAAACAGCCGGGTAATATTATGATACTGAATTATTAATCGAGATTATTATGAACCCACAATTGGAGATACTCTCACAAATTGAGGGATACTAAGAAAAAATTAAAAAAAACATTACGAAATAATTGAGTTACCACTTATACAAATAATATTTTTAATGGCAATCCTTGAGTATCCCCAAACAATATATTTTGATTTTTTTTTCCTTTTTTTTTCTTTTTAGTGTGAGTATACTGAATGATCAATTGTCGGCATTGAACTCAACATGAGAGCAATACCGACTCTACTGTCAGCATTGAACTCATCAAGAGAGAATTACTGACAGAATTGACATAGCTGTCGTATCCACACTATTAATTTCAATCTCACCACCTATTATCATTGGTTTATGTTCCATCCTTTTGTGCCCATCGCAGCAGCATGACTCAAATTGAGGGATTCTCCATTCTTTAGCAGGAATGAGTGTGATTACTATTGTGCTCATCTACAATACAAAACCGACGTATACAGTCGGTATTGTGCTCATCTACAAAAATTGTTTCCAATTGCATTTGATTTATCTTTGAAAACTTGTTTCCCCTTATTCGCAATTCCAATTTCAGGATCAATAGTTGCCTTTTGGTGTTGTTTAGTTCTCATTTTTGTAGAAAAAGAAGGTATTAATTGTGACAATTAGACGAAGAACTTATGAAACAAGAGAAGAAGGGGAAGAGAAGAGTCGTTGTTAATATGGTGAAGAGGGATAATAAACGATAAATAAATATACCCCTTAGCTAAAATCCAGTCTCATATAAACTTGAGTATCCCCAATTTGTGGTGGTATCCCTCTGTAGATGGGGCAAAACGAGTTGCTGGTTTTTAAGGAATTAAGGAGACGACCGTGCGGAGGAAACTCCTTGAACCGAGCGAACTGTCAAACCTCACACAGATGCACTGCAAAAGAAGTGCTTTGAATTCTAGAGATCAATCTGTAGTACTCCGGCCTAAACCAAGACAATGGTCGTTCCAGAGTCAATTCGGTCACAAGAGAGGATGGGTCGATCTGTAGGAGGAAAGCTGAGAGATGTGTGAGATAAATGGTGATTGAAGATTGTAGGTGTGTTGTGTATTCTGCATGAAAAAATAAGATAATATCTGATAGATTGAATTTGCTCTGTTGAGAGTAATTGCTCAGACGCTGAAATGTTAATCTCTTGTTGTCTGTTTGACTAAGATTGTCTTGTATTCAATCATGATTCAAAGACTTATTTATATTGGTAGAATTGTAAAACACCATGATCCCATTAAGTGTGAAAGTTTCTGAAGTCAAAGAATTGGGAAGTGGAAATCGTGTTAAAACCAGTTGCTCATCGTGCGGAGACTTGGTTGATTTTTCATCCACTACTTTGATAACTCCTTCAACTGATTGCACGACTTGCTCACATTCTCGTCGTGTGTATGAACACACGTGCCGTAGACCGCCAGACCAAAACCCTAGTTAATATCCCCTCATGTGACACGATTGATGTCTCGTGATCGTGGAGTCTGCGAGGCAGACATGTATTTAGTTAGTCAGTTGCTGACTTCATGGGACGATGAGTCCTTATATTGCTGAGTCGAACGTGATTTGCAAATGTTTTGAGACTCATCAATTAAACGTGTCTTGAAACAGAGGTATAATTATCGAATGAATGTTGATAGCTAAGGTGAACAAATGTTGTTCATTTAATGAATCGTTGAATATTGATAGTTGAACCAATATTCCTTAGTCTGAGCAAATGTTGCTCAAACTAAGTTTTCTTTGATATCTTGTCTATAAGAGTCTTGAGATAATTGCATAGTTCCTTCAGAGTAGCAGCCATGTTAGTCTGATTCTTGGAAAGAGTTTCTTACACCTTCATGAGATCGTCTATAGTATGTGAATTTTCTCTGATTTCTTCGGGAGACCGACCGAAGAGTGGATTGTTGATGGCGCCAATGTCGTCACTTGCAGGGGTGATCAATGTAGCACCGGCGCTTGGAGGAGTAGTAATGGCAGGTTGCCCCGGAGGAGTGGTAGTGGCAGGTTGCGCCGGAGGAGTAGTGTTGGAAGTACCACAAGATCTTGCGATGTTAGGGTCGGCTGTTGAACCCGGATTGGTAACTGAACTAGACCTAAGACTGACCATCTTTGCGAGAATTGAGATTTCAACCGAGAGAATGACCTCCCACTATGGTCGCCAATTTGCATATGGGGCAAAACGAGTTGATGGTTTTTAAGGAATTGAGAAGATGACCGTGCGAAGGAAACTCCTTGAACCGAGTGAACTGTCAAACCTCATACAAATGCACTGCAAAAAGGGAGTGCTTTTAATTCGAGAGATCAATCTGTAGGACTCCATCCTAAACCAAAACAATGGTCGTTCCAGAGTCAATTCGGTCACAAGAAAGGATGGGTCGATCTATAAGAGGGAAGCTGAGAAATGTGTGAGATCAATGGTGATCGAAGATTGTAGGTGTGTTGTGTATTTTGCGTAAAGAAATAAGATAAGATCTGATAGATTGAATTCGGTCTGTTGAGAGTAATTGCTCAGACGCTGAGATGTTAATCTCTTGTTGTTTGTTTGACGTAAGACTGTCGTGTATTCAATCATGATTCAGAGACTTATTTATATTGCTAGAATTATAAAACACCATGATCCCATGAAGTGTGACATTTCCTGAAGTCAAAGAGTGGGGAAGTGGAAATATTGTTAAAACCAGTTGCTCGTCGTGCGGAGACTTGGTTGATTTTCCATCCACTACTTTGATAATTCCTTCAACTGATTGCACGACTTGCTCACATTCTCGTCGTGTGTATTAACACACGTTCCGTGGACCGCCAGACCAAAACCCTAGTTAATATCCCCCCATGTGACATGATTGATGTCTCGTGATCGTGGAGTCTTCGAGGCAGGCGTGTATTTAGTTAGTCAGTTACTGACTTCATGGGACGATGATTCCTTATATTGCTGAGTCGAACGTGATTTGCAAATGTTTTGAGACTCATGAATTGAACGTGTCTGTTGAGACAGAGGTATAATTATCGAATGAATGTTGATAGCTAAGGTGAACAAATGTTGTTCATTTAATGAATCGTTGAATATTGATAGTTGAACCAATATTCCTTAGTCTGAGCAAATGTTGCTCAGACTAAGTTTTCTTTGATATCTTGTCTATAAGAGTCTTGAGATAATTGCATAGTTCCTTCAGAGTAGCAGCCATGTTAGTCTGATTCTTGGAAAGAGTTTCTTACACCTTCATGAGATCGTCTATAGTATGTGAATTTTCTCTGATTTCTTCGGGAGACCGACCGAAGAGTGGATTGTTGATGGCGCCAATGTCGTCACTTGCAGGGGTGATCAATGTAGCACCGGCGCTTGGAGGAGTAGTAATGGCAGGTTGCCCCGGAGGAGTGGTAGTGGCAGGTTGCGCCGGAGGAGTAGTGTTGGAAGTACCACAAGATCTTGCGATGTTAGGGTCGGCTGTTGAACCCGGATTGGTAACTGAACTAGACCTAAGACTGACCATCTTTGCGAGAATTGAGATTTCAACCGAGAGAATGACCTCCCACTATGGTCGCCAATTTGTATATGGGGCAAAACGAGTTGATGGTTTTTAAGGAATTGAGAAGATGACCGTGCGAAGGAAACTCCTTGAACCGAGTGAACTGTCAAACCTCATACAAATGCACTGCAAAAAGGGAGTGCTTTTAATTCGAGAGATCAATCTGTAGGACTCCATCCTAAACCAAAACAATGGTCGTTCCAGAGTCAATTCGGTCACAAGAAAGGATGGGTCGATCTATAAGAGGGAAGCTGAGAAATGTGTGAGATCAATGGTGATCGAAGATTGTAGGTGTGTTGTGTATTTTGCGTAAAGAAATAAGATAAGATCTGATAGATTGAATTCGGTCTGTTGAGAGTAATTGCTCAGACGCTGAGATGTTAATCTCTTGTTGTTTGTTTGACGTAAGACTGTCGTGTATTCAATCATGATTCAGAGACTTATTTATATTGCTAGAATTATAAAACACCATGATCCCATGAAGTGTGACATTTCCTGAAGTCAAAGAGTGGGGAAGTGGAAATATTGTTAAAACCAGTTGCTCGTCGTGCGGAGACTTGGTTGATTTTCCATCCACTACTTTGATAATTCCTTCAACTGATTGCACGACTTGCTCACATTCTCGTCGTGTGTATTAACACACGTTCCGTGGACCGCCAGACCAAAACCCTAGTTAATATCCCCCCATGTGACACGATTGATGTCTCGTGATCGTGGAGTCTTCGAGGCAGGCGTGTATTTAGTTAGTCAGTTACTGACTTCATGGGACGATGATTCCTTATATTGCTGAGTCGAACGTGATTTGCAAATGTTTTGAGACTCATGAATTGAACGTGTCTGTTGAGACAGAGGTATAATTTTCGAATGAATGTTGATAGCTAAGGTGAACAAATGTTTTTCATTTGATGAATCGTTGAATATTGATAGTTGAACCAATATTCCTTATTCTGAGCAAATATTGCTCATCTGAGAAAATGTTGCTCATTTGATGAATTATTGGTAGCATGACCAGATAAAATATTAAATTAAGATACGTGCAACTGAACCGAGTATAATTAATAAAATGTTGATCATGAGATTAACGTAAAATTATTAGCGTTTGAATCTGGGACTATGAACCTTGGACTCGAAACCCTAATTTGATCAATTGATGGTTTATTGAAAATTAACCATGGAATGAAGGAGGGATCAGCTACATGGGATGATGAATCGACCATGTAGCGCCCATTGACACATGTGGCATGGACGGCAGGCCTTGGTGCGGCTTAGGCGTGGCCTAACTTAGGGTTTTGGCGTTGGGACAAAGGTTACCATGTGTCGGTTGGCGACCTTGGACGGCTAAGATTTGCATCTAAGATGGAAGGATGGACGTTGATCGTCTCAAGCCTTCTTTTTGGTATCCGCAAAGAGAAGGCCGGCATGGTTTGGCGCGGAAAGGTGGCTGGTGTGCCATTGGCACATGTGGCATGGCCGGCATGCCTTGGCGCGGCTCAGGCGTGGCCTAAATTAGGGTTTTGGCGTTGGTCCAAAGGTTACCATGTATTGGTTGGTGACCTTGGAAGGCTAACATTTGCATTAAAGATGGAAGGATGGCTGTTGATCGTCGCAAGCCTTCGTTTTGGTAGCCGAAAAGGAAGGCCGGAATGGTTTGGCGCGGCAAGGTGGCTGGCCTGACATTGGCACATGTGGCATGGACGACATGCCTTGGCGCGGCTTAGGCGCGGCCTAAATTAGGGCTTTGACGTTGGGCCAAAGGTTTCCATGTGTTGGTTTGCAACCTTGCACGGCTAAGATTTGCATCTAAGATGGAAGGCTGGTCATTGATCGTCGCAAGCCTTCGTTTTTGTAGCCGCAAAGGGAAGGCTGGCATGGTTTGGCGTGATAAGGTGGTTGGTGTGCCATTGGCATATGTGGCATGTCCGGCATGCCTTGGCGCGAAGGTGCGGCTGGGACGATATGCCTTTGGCGCAGTGGTGCGGATGGCATGGTTGGCATGCCTTGACGCGGAGATGTGGCTTGCATGGCATGCCATTGGCACAGTGGTGCGGCTGGCATGGTTGGCGTTCCTTGGCGCGGAGACATGGATGGCATGGTTTTCCATTGGCACAGTGGTGCGGTTGGCATGGTTGGCGTGCCTTGGCGCGGAGACGTGGCTGGCATGGTTTTCCATTGGCACAGTAGCGCGGCTGGCATGGTTGGCGTGCCTTGGCGCGGAGACGTGGCTGGCATGGTTTTCCATTGGCACAGTGGTACGGCTGGCATGGTTTGCATGCCTTGGTGCGGAGACGTGGCTGGCATGGTTTTCCATTGGCACAGTGGTGCGTCTTGCATGGTTGGAATGCCTTGGCGCGGAGACGTGGCTGGCATGGTTTGCTATTGGAACAGTGGTGCGGCTGGCATGGTTGGCATGCCTTGGTGCGTTATCATGAGAATTAGGGTTTGGCATAGATGATGTCAGTCAATGTTAAGGGTTCTGCCGTGGAACATGACCCATGTAAAAAAAAAGTACCCCGGTAATTCTTACGTAGGCATGCTGATTGATTCAATAAATGTGCTAATGGTCATAGTGACGTTATCTAAGATGGACAGTTTTACGATTTTAACCCTAAGTTAAAAACCACCATCGACAATAAGTCCCCTGCTTAGCTCGGAACGGGAGCTTTGTTGCGGGGTAAGCATAAGATGGTGAGGTGAAGGGACAAAAATCGAAATGATAAGGCGTGGGAAGATGGTCAAGAAGACCCGACTAACCTTTTTTCGATAGGTAAGGAGAGTTTGTGCTTCCCGTGTTGGAGGCATTGCATAAATTCTACTTGTGGTGTTGCTGGCCAGACTGTGAAATAATAGAAACGGTTGCTAGTTGAGATGTAGACTGTCGGCTCAGCTTGGTCGCGCGTCGTCATGGACGGGTTGGGAAACGCGGGGGTATTAGCTCAGCGAATAGTTGGCTTGGATGTTGGCATGGTGTGACTTGCGCGTCGGCATAGCGTGTTGATACTGTGAAGCTTGTCATTTTCGTGCCTGGTTACCTCTTTCCACACGTTGTTCGAATAAAAAATCCTTTTCTCATTCAAATGTCAAAGTATCACGCCCTCACGTCTCGTTTGGCTTTCATTAGGGTTTTGGCGAGGGGTTTCGTTTGAGGTTGATTTCCTGGCCGTGATATAATCATGTTCTGTTTACTCAGTCTTTGTTTCTCTTTCTTCCTTTAGGGTTTCCACAGTATTTATGCCGGTGAAGTTGCATCGTCTTCCCCGTTTTACGACAAATATTTCCTCTTATTGAGTCTGTATTTCTTCATCATGTCGATCAGAAGTGAATTATCCTCGCGCCAGCTAGATTCTTTAGTCAAACGCGTGAGGCCTGACTCTTGCTACAATTCCCTAGTCCGGGTCATTCGATTCAAGAAGATTATTCCAGTATGTTTTTATCGATCAACGGATGTTTCATTGTTTGCTGAAGAATTGACAAAAGTTTTCTTCTATGTAGAGATATCATGTCGGAGCATGCGTCACCATCATTGATGAGGATGATTTGGTTACCCCTTTTCCTTCGAGCCCGATCCCACCAACCGCTGCAGATCTGGAAAACGCCGACTTAGGATATTCTTGTCATGAGTATCCAAATGCAGATTTGTCGTTCGGAACCCGCATGAGGTGTCTTTCCTCTAACTACCGGAACGTCGGTGGGTTTATGGTGTGGAAAGAATTCGTGACTCTTTACACAATGATATGGAGGATATATGGCCACATCGCCACCAGGAGTGTGGTGCAATATTGTTCGTCTGCTTTAGTTTCTCTAGTGAATTGTCTCTTGCCGATGGTCGCCGAAATGGAAAGTATGTCTATCCGTGTTGTTGCGGAATCAACTATTCAAAACTGGGAGAACATAGTGTCTATCTGTGAATCTCTGAAGTTAAACGTTAGTTGGTTGCGACATCGTCCTGATATTGTGAAAGTCGACAGAGCCGGTATTCTTGCTGGCGTGGTCCCTGCTGCGAAAGCTATTCTGGAAGAGGAGAAAGCTCTGGTCATGGAGTCACAGAAGGTGGAAGAGTCAATCCGTAACTTGAAGAGTAAGACTGAACGATATCAAAGCCGGTTAAAGATGATTCTTTCGAGGGATTACAATCTGTTGGATGGGATTTTCTGAGTTATGTAGTTGCAAGATGTTTGGTTTCTTTCTAGGTATTGAGCATGTTTTGCCCCTTTTTTTTGTATCGTTTTTTTTTTTTGAAAGAATAAGGGAATTTTATTGATTTGCTTCAATCAAATAAAGTAAAGAAACCTTATAATTGAGATGTGGAAGAAAAGTGAAAAGATGCTTGTCTATCCGTATTAGTGAGATGGGGAGGCGCGAGGTGGCGCTCAGGCGTAGTATGCCTTAAGCCACTTTCATTTGATGACTGCTTCCAATTTTCCATATTCTTTAATGACCTTGTAGTACCCACTGTTGTACTCTTTCGTGACTATATAAGGCCCTTCCCACTTTGCGGAGAATTTTGGTGCAGACGCGTCTTGCTGGATGTGTTTGGCAGTCTTCAGTACCAAATCTCCCACTTGAAAAACCCGAAGCTTTACGGTTTTGTTATATGCTATGGAAACCCTATTTCTGTATGCTCGTGCGTGTTCTTCCGCCTTGGATCTTCTGGAATTTACAGTGTCCAATTTTGCTATTCTGGCGCTCAATGCTTCAGCTTCATTCCATCGAACTCCGCTTGCTTAGACAATCCTAGCCGATGGGGTTTTAACTTCTGATGGAGGACGGCGTCGGCGCCGTAAACGAGGGAGTAGGGAGAGGCGCCGGTAGAACTTCTTGGTGATATCCGATACGCACAGTGTGCCATTGGAAATTGCTCATGCCATGTCCAAGGATTATTGTGCACTGTCCGACTGAGGATTCAGATCAGAGTTTTGTTGGTACTTTCAGCCTGTCCGTTCCCTTGGGGGTAGTACACGGTAGATAAGACTTGCTTAATCCCATATTCTTCGAGTAACTCCCGTACTTGCTTGTTTGCGAAAGGAGTACCGTTGTCGGTGATGATGTGTTTAGGCACGCCAAATTGGAAAATAATGTGCTCCTTAATGAATGCCGCGATTGTGGTTCCATTCGTCCCTCGTAAAGGTACGGATTCGACCCATTTGGTGAAATATTCGGTTGTTGTTATTATGTACTCGTGATGTTTTGAGGACGGAGGATTGATCTTTCCAATGATGTCGAGTCCCCAGCTGTGAAAGGTACACAGACTGTTTATCGAATGTAGGGGAGTCGACGGTACATGGATAAGGTTTCCGTAAATTTGGCATTTTTTGCATCTTTGGACGAAAACAGCTGCATCATCCTCCATGGTTGGCCAGTAGTATTTCTCGTGTATCTGAAGAAATAATTTCCGTTTTCCTTGATGTTTTCCTTTGTTCATATCTTTCAGCATGATTGGGATTTCTGCTTCTTTCAAACATCGTAGCAAACTTCCTCTAAAGGTTTTACGATATAAGATTCCTTCGTGGAATACGAATCTCTCGGACCTTTGTTTTATCTTGGCTGCGTCATTCTTATTGGTGGGGAATACACCGTCGCGAAATTAACTGATGTATAGCTCCTGCCAGTCCCCAATATGACCAATATTGAAAACTTCTAATTGATGCGGCGGCGCTTGACAGTTGGAACAGGTTCTTTGAAGTAACCGAGATTGAGACACCATTTCCGGACAGTAGTAACCAAGGCGTTGCAAACGGCGATAGAGTGTTACCACTAATGTTTGCCCGTAGACTTCATCATGGACGCGATTGAGTTGTTGTTGTGCTTCTCCCTCTCCAAGACACCTTGACAAGGAACCGTATGGATTTCGATGGTATAACACCCCTCGGAGCATGAAGAAACTTTGTAAAGTTTTGAGACTGACCTTTCCCTGGAAAAGCGAGATGTTAAGCTCTTGGATAATTGGTGTCCTCTAGTCGCCGGCTTCATCCTCTTCGGGTTGCGAAAGCCATGTTGAATCCACGGTTCGCCTCTTCACTGTCAGGGTTTCCTAAAAACCTTTAAATTGCAGTTTTGATGCTAGCGTGGCTAGGAAATCAGCGTGTTGGTTGCTGCTGCGCTCAATATACGTTATGGTCGCGTCGACGAAGTAGTTTAGCAGTTTTTGTTCCTGAGCTCTATATGGGGCCAAGGTCACTTCCTTCAGTGCGGATCGTTACTATGTTTGCGTTCCATTGGGCGGAGAGACTGTGTGGTAGTCTCTCATGTTAATTGATAGCAGCGGCGCTGATATACGTTTTTCCCTTTTTCATCATGACCCATGATAAAAGCCCGTCCTCGCTTGGTATGGGTGCAAGCCGAAATCCGGTTCGGCGGATGGAGGCTGGCATGTCTCTCTTTCGAAGGGACGATGTGAGACCGGGTTTCTCCGTGAAGCGGTGCAAGACCATTCCTTTATTCAATAGACGTCCACTTTGGAAGTGGAGTGTGGTGAGCCTTGCTGGATATGGCCTGCGGGCCCTTTCTTGGCTCAAAAATCTCCATGCCACAGATCGGTACATAGGAAAATAATGATGAAGCGATGCGGACGACTTCTCCTTTTAACATGGTTTTGAAGCACTGATGATACGTCGAAGGAATGATTCTATTGTCGTGGAGCCATGGTCTTCCCATTATCATGTGGTAATCTGGCCCCTTTTCGATTTCCTCGAACCTTACTTTTGACTGGACGGGTCCTACTGATATATTCAGTTTGATGTACCCATACGTGCTGGTTTGGTTGCCTTCGAAATCGGTCATCGTAGTGGACTGTCGCACGGCGTCGTTCGGCCGTACCCCGGCCGTTCTGAGCGTCCTGAGGGTAACAAAGTTGGAGGATGCTCCCGTATCGATGAGAGCCCTTTTGAATTCCACGTCCTTGATACGGGTCGTGACGTGTAGGGCCCGGTTATGTCCCTCCTCTGCCATCATATCGTCGTCGGTAAACGTGATATTGTTGATGGACATCTCTGGCGTTCTTTATGTTTCCAAGCGTGAAGGAATTAGGGACGTGTTCAACGCTATTCGATTGATGGCGGTGAACGTCTTCGTCCGTTGATCTTTTGAAATATGTAAGAGTTCACATAAGTTTTCCACCAGTGAGGTCGTTTCCTGGCCTACTGGTTTCTGATTAGTAGTGTTGACCTGGGAGTGATCGTTTGGGATGTTAGTCCCTAGTCCTGGAGTTTCCTGGGCAAGTGAATCGTTCAACTCTGCCGTTAAGTTGATAAGGAAGTCCAATATGATGTTAATCGCATCTTTCATCATACCCATGTTTTTGGTGTGGATTTCCTGAATCCACACCAAGTCAGTCAGCCTTGGAATTCCTTCGTCTATTGTGTTGTTGGGCGTTGCGTTGGGGGAGGAAACATTGTTGTTCGCCTAAGTGGAACTTGAGGACACGGATTCATCCCTAAAACCGACCACGTTCCTGAGTTAGAGAAACTTATTCTCAAATTGGTACTGGAACCGAGAGATTTATCTCCCACTGTGGTCGCCAATTGTTTGAGGGTGAAAACGATTTCTGCTGATTTTGGTAATTTCGGGTGTGTGGGTGAGAAACGAGTTTAAACCCTAAACAATGTACTGCAATGGAGTACTTTAGATTCGAGAGATCAATCTGTAAAAATCCGGTCTAAACCAAGAAATGGCCGTTCCATACTTGCTTCGGTCACAAAGTGAAGGAGAAGGGTTGGTTTTGGGGAGAGAAGCGAAGAGAGTGTTGAGACCAGAATAGTTGATTCTATAAGATTAGTTACTTCACGAATTGTATCAGAAAGTGAGAAGCTAACAGATGGAAAGCTAGCAAATATTTTCTGAGTGTTGTATGCTCCTGACCTGAACTTTTTGTTCGGTGGAGATAAGTAAGACCTATTTATACAAGTCGAAGTGAAACGTACTCTGGTCTCATTAAGGAATGGAAAACGAATGAGTAAATGGAAGGAGGTGGTAACCGGTAACGCCTGGAATTGATGTTCCATAAAAGAAAGTGTTTCACCATTACTCCCTATATTTACTAACGCCTCATCCGTATGACATATAACGGGCGTTGTGTACGCCGCACGCTGTAAACCGCCAAACCAATACCCAATGAGCATCCCCCAGTTTATGACATGTGTTGATGTCTCGAGTGTTTTCGTGGAAACCATGTAGCATGTTGGTGTTGTTCTTAAAGTTGAGCTTGGGAGACTTGCCGGCTCGGTGGTGACCTTCGACGGTCGAAATTTTGCATCTTGAGAGGAAGGGTAGCCGTTGATTATTGCAACCCTTCGTTTGGTAGCTAGTGGCATGAAATCATGGCCGGTATGGATTTAATATGGCCTAGTTTAGGAGCGCCCAAAAGTTAGGGTTTTGGATTTGTTTGGGCGCGACCTAACTAGGGATTGACGTCAGGCCAAAGGTTGCCATGCGTTAGCTTGTAACCTTGGACGGCTAAGATCTGCAACTTATATGGAAAAGTGGTCGTTGATTGTTGCAGGCCTTTGTTTTGGCATCCGTAAAGGGAAGGCCGGCATGATATGGCTTCGGCGCGACAAGGTGGCTAGCATGGCATGCCATTGGCACATGTGGCATGGTCGGCATGCCTTGGCGCGGTTTGGGTGTGGCCAAAACTAGGGTTTTGGCGTTGGGCCAAAGGCTACCATGTGTTGGTTGGCGACCTTGGACGGCTAAGATTTGCATCTAAGATGGAAGGATGGCCATTGATAGTCGCAAGCCTTCGTTTTGGCAGCCGCAAAGGGAAGGCCGGCATGGTTTGGCTCGGCAAGGTGGCTGGCGTGCCATTAGCACATGTGGCATGGCCGGCATGCCTTGGCGCGTCTTAGGCGTGGCCTAAATTAGGGTTTTGGCGTTGGGCCAAAGGTTACCATGTGTTGGTTTGTGACCTTGGACGGCTAAGATTTGAACCCAAGATGGAAGGATGGTCGTTGATCGTCGCAAGCCTTGGTAGCCGCATATGGAATGCCGGCATGGTTTGGCGTGCCATTGGCACATGCGGCATGGCCGGCATGCCTTGGCGCGACTTAGGCGTGGCCTAAATTAGGATTTTAGAGTTGGGCCAAAGGTTACCATGTGTTGGTTGGCGACCTTGGACGGCTAATATTTGCATCTAAGATGGAAGGCTGGTCGTTGATCGTCGCAAGCCTTCGTTTTGATAACCGCAAAGGGAAGTCCGGCATGGTTTGGCGCGGCAAAGTGGCTTGCGTGCCATTGGCACATGTGGCATGGCCGGCATGCCTTGGCGCGGCTTAGGCGTGGCCTAAATTAGGGTTTTGGCGTTGGGCCAAAGGTTACCATGTGTTGGTTGGAGACCTTGGACGGCTAAGATTTGCATCTAAGATGGAAGGCTGGTCGTTGATCGTCGCAAGCCTTCGTTTTGGTAGCCGCAAAGGGAAGGCCGGCATGGTTTGGCGCGGTAAGGTGGCTGGCATGCCATTGGCACATGTGGCATGCCCGGCATGCCTTGGCGCGGATTAGGCATGGCCTAAATTAGGATTTTGGCGTTGGGCCAAAGGTTACCATGTGTTGGTTAGCGACCTTGGACGGCTAAGATTTTCATCTAAGATGGAAGGTTGGCCGTTGATCGTCGCAAGCCTTCGTTTTGGTAGCCGCAAATGGAAGGTCGGCATGGTTTGGCACGGCATGGTGGCTGGCGTGCCACTGGCACATGTGGAATGGACGGCATGCCTTGGCGCGGAGGTGCGTATGGCACGGCATGCCTTTGGCGCCGTGGTGCGGCTGGCATGGTTGGCATGCCTTGACGCGGAGATGTAGCTGGCATGGCATGCCATTAGTACAGTGGTGCGGCTGGCATGGTTGGCATGCCTTGGCGCGGAGATGTGGCTGGCATGGTTTGCCATTGGCACAATGGTGCGGCAGGCATGGTTGGCATTCCTTGGCGCGGAGACGTGGCTGGCATGGTTTTCCATTGGCATAGTGGTGCGGCTGGCATGGTTGGAATTCCTTGGCGCGAAGACGTGGTTGGCATGGTTTCCAATTGGCACAGTGGTGCGGTTGGCATGGTTGGCATGCGTTTGCGCGGAGACGTGGTTGGCATGGTTTGCCATTGGCACAGTGGTGCGGCTGGCATGGTTGGCATGCCTTGGCGCGGAGACGTGGCTGGCATGGTTTGCCATTGGAACAGTGGTGCGACTGGCATGGTTTTCCATTGGCACAGTGGTGCGAATGGCATGGTTAGCATGCCTTGGCGCGGTAGCATGAGAATTAGGGTTTGGCATAGATGATGTCAGTCAATGTTAAGGGTTCTGCCGTGGAACATGACCCATGTAAAAAAAAGGGACCCGGTAATTCTTACGTAGGCATGCTGATTGATTCAATAAATGTGCTAATGGTCATAGTGACGTCATGTCAGATCTACAGTTTTACAATTTTCACCCTAAGCTAAAAACCACCATCAACAGAAGGAAACATAACAAATAATAATAAAAACATAAGAGGCGGGTGGGACCGGCTAGGGCATGACCGTCCGACTGGGGGCGGTCCCACTAGTTTTCCTAATTTTATATTATTTTTCATGACTTGAAGGAAATATCATGAAATTAAGGAGTTTTCATGAGATTAGGGAAATTATAATAAGATAATGAGAAATCATGAGGTGTGGGACCGGCCATGAATAGGGCATAGCCGGACGGCTAGTAGACACGGCCCCACGATACCTTTCTCAATTTTATATTATTTCCTTGATGCGAAGGAAACATCATAAAATTGAGGAGTTTCCTTAAGACGAAAGATAATTGTTCAAATGAAGGGATTTTCATGAGATCAAGGAAAATAATAAAAGTATGATAAAATATAGAATTTGGACGTGGAACTGGTCACGGCGTGACTGGTCACGGTGTGACTGGCCAGCCGGTGAGCCCAGTCCCCTAGCTCCTTGACTAATATTTTATTATTTATTATTTTCTTCCTATTTTGCATAGGTTCATCATTCCTTCGTATTTTGGAATGCTCGTCCGTGCATTTAGGTGCTTGTTAGTGTATCATTGCTGAGTACATTTGCATTATTTTAGTCGGGGCTTACTCGATAGTTGCTCATATGCCCGTGTGTTGAATATTTATTACTAACCCATGGAATTCTGCTGGGAAAAACCATGAATTAAAGTAACAAAATATAATGGAAAACATAGAATATTTTCCAGGGATTCAGTTGATGAATCTAATGATTTAAGAATAATTAATTGATGACTCTGTACTAGTACGATCATCTAGGAGCATTAATTATTCATGAATTGAGCGATATGAGCTTGTTGAAGCGTCATATTTCTTTTCATATAGTCACGGAAAACATTATTACATCCTGAAGACGTTATTGCTCTATATAAGAAGGAAAGTTGTCTAGGAGCCGTCCAATTTTTCGATTCTATATATAAGTAATCACCGAAATTGCTCAATATTCATGGGATATGCCGTTGCCTCAGCTGAGAGACTACACATCTACATTTACTCTAAGAGACAGTATTCTCAGTCAGAGATTCTTGTTGCATGAGCTTTCATGCTTTCAATAAGAGACATGAGCCTCAATACTCATGTGATTGGTGGATCAGGAGTACATACAATTATGGGTTTACGATTTTAGCCCTTGTCGAAAATCCACCATCTACACCCTCAATTGTGAGTTTATTATTATTTCAACTGTTTTTATTGCTATGATCATGGGATGAATTCTTTTAAGTCAGACGAACAAAAGTCAGCTGAGGGTTCATATTAAAAAGTAGGAAATACCAATAAGTCATGTTGACTGAGTCAACTGTCTATTTGGTCCATTTTAAAAATATATATATTTATTTGGTCCTAAAAATTATGGTTTGGTCCTAGGGTGACGTCATGGATGATGTAATTGTGAGTTGTAGAGGTAGAAATACTCTTTTGGGACCATATATATACAAAAAATCAGTAGAAAATATCGCATTTTCATATTTACTTTCTTTCTCCTCTCTATTTTCAGATCTACTTTATCTTCTTTCCAATTTTTTTCTTTTTCTGTTGCTGCAAATAAACGATGAAGGTTGGTGTTTTTTTCTAGGGTTTTGATTTTCAGAGATGATGAAGACGATTTGCAGAGATAATGAATATGATGTATCATATGATGATGATGAAAATGAGGAAGATGAAGATGTTGTTGAAGACGACGAACTCTGTTTGAAGATGTTGTTGCTGTTTTGATGATGAAGACGATGGTGTTTTCAAGATTCTGATACTTTATATGATGAAGAAGAAGAAAATGATGAAGAAAACTAATATAATCTTGAATTCATCTCGGATCTCTGTTCTTCATTTTTTTTCCCCGTCTTTTTCATCGTTTTGATGTTTTCCGCTCGTGTTTAAGATGAAGATGTTAATAATTTTTTATTATTATTATTTGAAAATGATATATGTCGCCAACATATGATGCACCATCACACCCAGTATTAGGTGACGCACACACATTAATCTGATTACCCATGCAACAACAAATCTGTTATTTGAAGATCTTGGAATCTCCTTGAACCTTAATCTTTTTCTTCAAGTTTTATAATTTTCTAAATTTATAAATTCATATAAGATATAAAAAGGAGAAATAAGATCGTTCTTAAGAGGAATTGATGTAAATAGAATGCTATTGACAACATCAACATTAGATTCTGAGGATTTTCATCACCAAAAAGTATAGTTTTGAGTATAAGGGGAAATAAAATAATACAAATTGAAATGGGTCATCGCTAACCCGACGCTTAAGGGTTTTCTAAATAGTGAAGCCACGTGGGAGCCAGCTAATATTGGGTGTAATTGATGCATTAAATGTGAGCGTTATATATCATTTTTGTTTTTTATTATATCGCCTAATGGAATTTATGATTAAATTAGTATTTATACTTTCAAACTTATATTATTATATATATTATTCATAATCATTGACAACAAAGGAAAACTGTAAGAAACTAGTTGGAATCCTAGCAACAAGCTGGGGTCCAACGCCTTTCTGAATAACTATTCCTAGTCTATGAAAAAAGAAATTACATCTCCTTGCATTAACATCAAATCTATACAAATGGTTGTGCAGTCTCTTCAAAAACTCAATTGTGTCATCGCCGAGATCACCAAACGTGGAAAAGGCCAAAGCACCAAACCCATACCCTTGATCTACACATTTGTCGAGATATTTCTTGTTTTTACGTGAAATGGCATTGCTTAGGGCTAAGCCAGGCAGGAACGAATGGACACCACCGCCAGTGAATGAATAGACTCCAGTGACATCTAAACACATGTCATGATCATTGTACCAATTATAAACAAAAATATCAGCATGTCGCAAAGCAACACCATCATCAGTCATGAGGCCCAAGGAAACCTTTTTCCTGGCTGGGAACCTTGCACGGAAACGCATATCAAAAATGGTGTCGCAAACAAGGTCATGTTGGAATTTGAGCCCTACCTCGTGAGCAAAATGTAAGGCATGGTCACCATAACAATCCATATCACGGTTACAAAATGTGCACTGACTGCCTGCATAAAAAAGTAGAATGCCAAGACGATAACAGAGAACGGCACTAAATTGTCACACACCTACCCTCTGGTTAAGACTTTCGATAGGAAGAGCCTTAATAAAGTCTTGAACATGTCTAGACTTATTGCACTGCCATAAAGCACAATCACGCAAAAACATTGAAAATTTTGCCGACATGCTTTTCATGACAACCTCAAAATATTTAACTGCCAAATTCTTCATGGGATGGGGGGAAGTTAAGTCGGGGTTGGAATCAGTACAAGTATTAGATAAAAAATCAATGACTTTTTTTAAAACGAGGTCTGGGTCCAGCAAAGGAGAGTTGCGCATGATAATGGATTGGAGAGGCTGAGTTTGGGTAACAGATGCCAAAAAAAAAAGAAAAAGTGGTGCATTGTCCATGAAATAATACCCAACCCACCATATCTAAGAGGAAGAGAGGCAGGTTGAAGTTGCAAAAGTCCCATATCAGGTCCATCATTTGCCACAATGTGACGCAAGTGCAAGGCAAGGTGTGAATCGAAAATAGCTTGCGCCTCTGAAAGATGCTCCGCCAAAGTGATTCTCATGGAAAAATAAAGCTAAGATACACCCACACAACTCCTTAATAATTGAAGCTCACATTGAGGGTCATAAAGCTTCTTCACCGCATCCATTAAACTGATAGTCTTGCGAACTCTTGACTGAATCAGATTGCTACAAAACTCATGATCGAGGCTCACAGGTACCCCTAGCAATTTACCATCTTTGATTGGTCTACTAAACTGTAGAGGAAAACATCATCATACCGAGAGTCCATTGAAGTCCAGAAAATTTCAATTTTGGAGATATTGAGATGAAGACCAAGTTTACCCCCCCTCGGACTGTATGATGTTAAAATCCTTGAAGACCATAAGCATATCACCAATGATTATCCCGTCATATAAATACCAAGCCTATAGATCCAAATGGCACTGCTCCGCAATTCTCTTAATCAAGGGATGCAAGGTGAGTGCAAATAAAAGGGGATCGAGAGGATCACCTTGTTGAACACCTTGGGCCGACGACAAAGAAAACTCATTGTAATAAATCCTAAGAGGTGTAGAATAAAAAAACTCAACCCATTTTATAATGGAGGGAAAATAAGTTCTAACTTCTTGAAGCATCGCCGACCTATCGAATAAGTTAAAGCATTCTTGAAATCCACAAGCTAGCAACATATTCATAGACGAAGAATTACCTTTGTCCTTAATAAGCCTATTGTTAGAGCATTGCTCAGTCGAACTCGCATGCGTTGCTATATCAAGCATGTTTGTCAATGTTAGTGATAAAAACTATAAGTCTTGATTTCTAGCCTATCATAGCTAAGGTCTCGGACTAGGATAGAAAGTGTAGTTCAGCTCAAGAACTCCATGGAAATCATCATACAAGACGAAGGACTACTCAAGGAACTGGTGGATCTTCATTGATTAAAAGGTATGTGGAGAATTGAACTTATGTCACACTCAAAAGTCTATTTAATCTATCTGCGAATCTTGAGACAAAATTCATTTTGATATATAAACTTTGATTATACACATTTACTATTTCGAGCTGACTTTAACTCGCCTATCTATTTCTCGAAATATGTGTTGGTAATCTTTCGCTTTAGCCAAGTTCATCTTTGCCTAGTAACGAAAGTCATGACAAGTTTCAATCAGTTTTGGAAATTGCTTACTTTGACGAAAAATAGTTTGTGAATAACAACTATAGAATATCAACGTCCTCTAAGAATGTTCCAAATGATTTAAATGAGAGTTTAGATTGTATAACCATTTGGAGGATATAAGCATTTTTGTGGAAACACATATATGTACAAGTCCTTATTGCTTGAACCAAAGTTTGCGAACTTTGTTGATCAAGTGAGACCTGAGAAGTTCGTGAGCTAAGTTCGCGAACTGGCGAAGTTCTCAAACCCAAGAATTTCTGCTCGAGTTGGTGAACTCCATCCCGGAACTTAAGTCCGCGAACTCAGTCCGCGAACTTAAGAAGGTTATGTCTAAAAACGATATTTGTGAACTTATATTTATAAACTAAGGAATGCAATTGCAAACCGTGGCTTTATAGTTCATGAACCGATTCGAGTAAATCAAATCGTTTTTTCTTCAACTGTGTCTTGTGTAGTGCATGAGATTTCGTTGCAATTAAACAACTCTCTAACTAGTTCATTTGAGTCATTTGAACTAGTTATGGTGAAGAAGAATATGGTTGATATGAAAGTAATCATATGGCTAA
Organism: Papaver somniferum; assembly: GCF_003573695.1. Taxonomy (NCBI): domain Eukaryota; kingdom Viridiplantae; phylum Streptophyta; class Magnoliopsida; order Ranunculales; family Papaveraceae; genus Papaver; species Papaver somniferum. The sequence continues at coordinate 1,424,349 of NW_020625486.1, forward strand.
CCTTTTGGTTAAATTGTTGAACCAACAAATGTTAATGTTTGGGAACGGTTACATAAAACCAAAACGGAACATTTCAATTATGTGTAACAAGCTAAGTTTTCGATCTAACGGTTGAGAAATATTAGCTTGAATCTAATCAGGTTTTCATCTAACGGTGCATATTGAATTCTTTGTTACTAAGATAAAATTGATTACAAACCCTGATTTGAAAGTGTATATAAGGGAGAAACTCTAGCTACTGGGAAACCTAATCCCCACACCTTACGTGTGATATTAGTTGCATAGCTAGAGTCAATTATCCTTTAACCTTTGGTTTCTTCTTCTAAACCAGGTTAACGAATTAAATACTTCACTGGGATTGTGAAGCCAGACCGATACTACTTTTCTTGTAGTTGTGTGATCTGATCTTGCTGTTTCTATCGTACGAGTACAATTGTAATGATTGGCTTGAGATTGATATCTCCGATAGGCAAGATAGAAAATAAATCACAACCACTTCGTCGCATCGTTGTGATTTCGCAATATCTTTTTTTGCTGCGTCGATTAAGACTATTGTGAGGTGATTGATAACACTAGGCTGTTCTTCGGGAATATATGTCTGGTTTATCAATTGGTTCATGTTCACCTTGATTTATAAAAAGACGGAACCAAACTCGTAGGTACATTTGTGGGAGACGGATTTATCTATTACCGTAGACTTTTTTGTGTGATACAAATTTGTTTATTAAAGTCTTCGAATTTGGGTCGTAGCAACTCTTAGTTGTGGGTGAGATCAGCTAAGGGAATCAAGTACGTAGCATTCTGCTGAGATCAGAGACGTAGGAGCATAATTGTACCTTGGATCAGTGTGAGATTGATTGGTGTTCAACTACAGTCCAGACCGAAGTTAATTTGGAGTAGGCTAGTATCTGTAGCGGCTTAATACACTGCGTGTTCAATCTGGACTAGGTCCCGGGAATTTTCTGCATTTGCGGTTTCCTCGTTAACAAAATTTTGGTCTATGTGTTATTTCTATTCCGCATTATATTTGTTTATATAATTAAAATAATACAGGTTGTGTGTTGTTCAATCAATTAGAATATCCGACCTATTGGGTTTTTGATTTAAATTGATTGACACTTGGATATTGGTCTTTGGTACCATCCAAGTTATCTCTCTTTGATAAAGACTCGCAGATTTCTATTTGCTTGAGTAAACATCAAATCGAGAGATTGAGATATAAACTCTTTGATATAATTTTTGTCTAGATTGAGTCTAACTGTCTAGTTGATTCTCTAGAAAGTATATTGGAGTTTGTCCATACAGATTGCTAACCGAATTGTTGGGTGTGGTTGTTAGACCCCGCTTTTTCAATTGGTATCAGAAAGGAAAACACCCTAAACCTAGTAAGTTTGTGTTTGTTCGTTCCTTAAAAATTTCCCTATGGGAAATTTCTTCGGAAAACTTGCTCTTGGCATCTGTAACGCACGCCAGATTTCCTTAAAGATTGTTCAAAGATTATTATGGTTTAAATCTCTGGTTTCTCATAATAATCTTACTTCATATAAAAGAGAAGGTTTAGATGAAAAGTATCAATCTGAAGGGAAAAATAAAAATAAGGAAAGATTGAGAAAATGCTCGCCACGCTCAAGGATATGGAACCTCACTAGATTAACTCTTGATCTCTTTGAGGAATACTATCATAATGGACCAATTGATAAAGATCTATTCAAAGCGTTCGAAGGTGTTTTTAAATGTTAGAAAAACTTAAATCTGTTAAGTCTAAGAATCATTCTGAAAAAGGGTTTGTACATTGTAAATCATTTAATACTGTGCAACCTAGGAATCGGAAGAATCCTTCTTATAGCCAGATCAAACAAATGATAGAAAGCTCTGACTGCCCTGACTATCATCATTATTTTGATTATACCACAGGGACTGTTCACACATATCAACCTGAAATGTTGCATGAGAATTCCTCTGCATATTATACCTCTTGGTAACAAGCTTGGCACCACCCCATTTGTATATATTTTCTTGAAATGGGGCAAGAAATGGTTGAGTCTTGTACAATTTTGTTATTCTCTTTGAATACCAAATAAATCTTTCTATTGTATCCATGGTCCCTCACAAAATGTGTTGTCATGGGTTACATAACCTTTGATGAGTAAATGGCTAAGGAAATCCCATCTTCCTTGTGTGGGTCACAGTTCATAAACGGGTCCAAGCCCATTAATAGTCTTATAAAGAAGAAGTTCGCGCACCCTAGTCTTCTTCATCACCCGTCCGCGTACGTGAACCTCTAGGGTTTTGTGTGTTTCCTCCATTGAAGCTTCCTTGGAGAAATTGAAAAAAAAGGGTGTTCAAGGTTCTCTCCAAGTAAGTAAATTCCTCTTGTTCCTTTCAATTTCTTAGATCTCTTGATGAATTCTAAGGTCTCAAGAAGGAGCTCCAAAAGCTCAAATACCTCTAGCATGGATTTTCCTTGTGACCAAAACTCTCTTCGAATTAGGTTTGTGGATGATTCTTGTGTTAGAATTTTTGAAAAGATTTCATCTAAAGGTTTCATCCTAGAAAAGAAATTGGACCTTTCTAGTGGACATGAAGAGGATTTAGTTTGCTTCAAAAAGTTCAAGCTTGGAAATATCTTTGATGGCCTTGGTCAAGGTTTTGATTCTCTCATAACAATTTTCTATGCCAACATTCATGATGTTGATCTTAATAAGATGGAATTCAAATCCATGATAAATAGAGAAACATTTCTTGTTGATATAAAATTGATTTCTAATATTACTAAAATCCCGTTGGAAAACGTGCGTCTTCCTAGACCAAGTGATGAACGTCCATCATGTGATGAAATCTCCCTTAAGCTTTGTGGCAAGAAGGTAGCTTGGAATCAAGGAAAGTTTCCTACTAATGATCTTAGTATCCCGTTGTTGGAATTTGGGAAAATTGGAATCCCCAATCTTTTTCCCTCCACAATTGAGAATTCTTGGTGGAATCATGAGTTTGCGGAATTAGTCTATTTCCTTGAATCGGGTGTTCAAAGTCTCGATATTTGTGGTTTTATCATTTATCAAATGACTTCTATGACTTCACCCATCAAGATGTTAGGTTACCCTTGATTGATTGGACAATTTTTCCATGATTGTGGTCTTGATTCAATTGGCAACTCTCTTGGGTTTTCCAAACCTGTTCGTCCGTGTACCTTTAGACGCATACGGGAGAATGTGTGCAAAAGACAAAGAGATGCCTCACTCAACGATTGTGATCCTACCACTTTGAGTCTTCTTCAAAAAATTCACAAGGGTGTGTGTAAGGTCAATTCAAGTGTGAAGTGTGTCCAAGAACAATTGTCTTCGGTTGCAACGAAGTTTTACGAGCTCAAGGAAGAATTGAACACAATTCAAGCATCTTGGAGTATCTCCGATGAGGAAGAATATGAGTAATTTGTGTTTCTATAACATCCAGTAAATCTTCTATTTTTATTATTCTATTTAGAAGAATAACTAGAGGTTGGAATAGCCATTATTGTGATTACACATAGCTATGTCCAACGTTTTCATATTCATGTTTTTAGACTTATTGGTTTAAATTCTAAATTGTTTGGAAGATGATTTTTGCAGTATTAATCTTTATGGTTTCATATATTGCAAATTTATTATGGGATATGTGTGTTTGCATCCGTGAACTTGATTGTCCCATATCTTGTCAAAAGTAAAGTCGTTCATGAGTTGATATGCATGTATTGATGAAAGAATGAATGGACTTTTGACAAATACAAAAGTTAAGCCTGTATTGTCAATTATTGATGGAAGATAGGTTAAAGTCTCTTGTTTGCAAGGATTGTGTCTATTGAATGTCGTTATGCGAATAGTGATGGGAAAATAGAATGAATCCTTGTGTATTCCGCAATAATTGATCTTCCCTGATCCATATTCTATGTATTACTGTGAGGCTCCGTAATGTGTCTTATGTTGAGCACTAAACAACCAAGTTGATTACTTTCATGATTATCTTTGTTGTTGTTCCGTAAGGTACTTTTATGTTGAGCATTTTTCAAATAAATTAATCATACTTTGGTTATTTATTTATGACTCCGTAAGTCTTTCTTATGTTTAAGCGTTTTTGACTGGGTTGATTATTTTCATGATTAATTTAGTCATTGCTCCATAGATTCTCTTATGTCGAGTATGACCAATTAAATTGATTACTTTTCTGATTAGTTTGGTTGTGTATTTCAATTAGACTAATTATGGGTCTTCTTGTGATTAATCTAATTAAGCACTTTTAAGTCTCCATAAGTTTACTTGTGTTGAGCATATTCAGTTAATTATGAGTTCGTTTATGGTTAACTTAATTGAATATTTTTGGATTCAAATTCATACTTGTATGTGATTTGATATGTCCAAAGAAATCCTTCTTTTCTCTTCGAAATTAAGGTCGCTCTTGTTTTTCTTTCGGGAATGACATATTATGGGGGAGAGTTCTTTTTGAAATTGTGCTTAATTCCCAAATCTTTGTGGGGAGTGCGGCTGTGGAATTTTATAGGGGTTATCTTGTATCTTTAAACTCCTTGATGAATGCATTTATCTTCGGCTTTATGATTGCATCTAAATAAGATGATATGTGTTCTTACTTTTGGTCATGAAATGTCTCTTTCGGAAATTTCATTAAGATCCCGTTCTTTTGTCTTTGCCAATTTTATTGACAAAAAGGGGGACAATTAATATGTAGTTCACACTATAAATACATATGGTTTTCGGATCATTATGTAAGGGGGAGCGGTTTCCATGTGAGATGGAGTATTGACTAAGGGGGAGTGATACATATCACCATAGTATTGTTGTTAAAGTTGTGATACTATTGAACTTTGACGTTGTATAATGATACTATGACACCGTATAACAATGATTGAGAACTATTTTTTTCTTGTTGTTATAGCTACGGATTTTCAACAATGATGATGCTAAACTTACAACCTTTGGGATCATTGGAGTACTTGTAAGTGACGAAGATTTCGAGTAATATTGAAGATTAGGCATGTGGAATAGGATCTACAAAAGTTAATTTATTTACTTTTTGTATTCCCTATGTGTTAATAGTTTTGCCACTAAAATTGACAAATGGGGAGATTGTTAGAGCATTGCTCGGTCGAACTCGCATGCGTTGCTATCTCAAGCATGTTTGTCAATGTTAGTGATCAAAACTATAAGTCTTGATTTCTAGCCTATCATATCTAAGGTCTCGGACTAGGATAGAAAGTGTAGTTGAGCTCAAGAACTCCATGGAAATCATCATACAAGACGAAGGACTACTCAAGTAACTGGTGGATCTTCATCGACTAAAAGGTATGTGGAGACTTAAACTTATCTTACACTCAAAATTCTATTTACTCTATCTCCTACTCTTGAGACCAAAATCGTTTTGATATATAGACTTTGATTATACACATTTTCTATTTCGAGCCGAGTTTAACTCGCCTATCTATTTCTCGAAATATGTGTTGTTAAGATTTCGCTTTCGCCAAGTTCATCTTTGCCTAGTGACGAAAGTCGTGACAAGTTTCAATCACCTTTGGAAATTGCTTACTTTGACGAAAAATAGATTGTGAATAACAACTACAGAATATCAATGTCCTCTAAGAATGTTCCAAATGAATGAAATGAGACTTTAGACTGTATAACCATTTGGAGGATATAAGCATTGTTGTGGAAACACATATATGTACAAGTTCTTATTGCTTGAACCAAAGTTTGCGAACTTTGTTGATCAAGTGAGACCGGAGAAGTGCGTGAGCTAAGTCTGCGAACTCAGTCCGGGAACCCGATCCGCGAACTGGCGAAGTTCTCAAAACCGAGAATTTCTGCTAGAGTTGGTGAAATCCATCTGAGAACTTAAGTCCGCGAACTTAAGAAGGTTATGTCTAAAACGATTTTTGTGAACTTATCTTTATAAACTAAGGAATGCAATGGCAAACCATGGCTTTATAGTTCATGAACCGATTCAAGTGAATCAAATCGTTTTTGCTTCAACTGTGTCTTGTGTAGTACATGAGATTCCGTTGCAATTAAACAACTCTCTAACTAGTTCATTTGAGTCATTTGAACTATTTATGGTGAAGATGAATATGGTTGATAGGAAAGTAATCATATGGCTAACCTTTTGGTTAAATTGTTGAACCAACAAATGTTAATGTTTGGGAACGGTTACATGAACCCAAAATGGAACATTTCAATTGTGTGTAACAAGCTAAGTTTTCGATCTAACAGTTGAGAAATATTATCTGGAATCTAATCATTTTCATCTAACGATGAATATTGAATGCTTTGTTACTAAGTTAACATTGATTGCAAACCATGATTTGAAAGTGTATATAAGGGAGAACTCTAGCAACTGGGAAACCTAATCCCCACACCTTACGTGTGATACTAGTTGCATAGCTAGAGTCGATTCTCCTTTAACCTTTGGTTTCTTCTTCTAAACCAGGTTAACGACTATTGATGGTGGTTTTTAGCTTAGGGTTAAAATCGTAAAATTGTACATATGACATGACGTCACTATGACCATTAGCACATTTATTGAATTAGTCAGCACGCCTGTAAAAATTATCGGGGTACCTTTTTTTTACATGGGTCATGTTCCATGGCAGAACCCTTAACATTGACCGACATCATCTCTGCCAAATCCTAATTCTCATGCTACCGCGCCAAGGCATGCCAACCATGCCAGCCGCACCACCGTGCCAATGGAAAACCATGCCAGCCACGTCTTCGCGCCAAGGCATGCTAACCATGCCAGACGCACCACCGTGCCAATGGAAAACCATGCCATCCACGTCTCCGTGCCAAGGCATGCCAACCATGCCATCTGCACCACCGTGCCAATGGAAAACCATGCCAGCCATGTATTCGCGACAAGGCATGGCAACCATGCCAGCCACACCACCGTGCAAATGGCAAACCATGCCAGCCACATCTCCGCGCCAAGGCATGCCAACCATGCCAGCCACGTCTCCGCGCCAAGGCATGCCAACCATACCAGTTGCACCACCGTGCCAATGCAAAACCATGTCAGCCACGTCTCCGCGCCAAGGCATGCCAACCATGCCATCCACGTCTCCGCGCCAAGGCATGCCAACCATGCCAGCTGCACCACATGTGCCAATGGCATGTCGCGCCATCCACCTTGCCGCGCCTAAGCTATGCCATGTCGGCCTTCCCTGCACGGATTCCAAAACGAAGGCCTGCAACAATCAACGTCCACCGTTCTATCTTAGATGCAAATCTTACCCGTCCAAGGTCACCAACCAACACATGGTAACCTTTGGCCCAACGCCAAAACCCTAGTTTTGGCCACGCCTAAACCGTGCCAAGGCATGCCGACCATGCCACATGTGCCAATAGCATGCCGCGCCAGCCACCTTGCCGCGCCTAAGCTTACCATGCCGGCCTTCCTTGCACGACTACCAAAACGAAGGTCTGCAACAATCAACGGCCATCGTTCTATCTCAGATGCAAATCTTAGCCGTCCAAGCTCGCCAACCGACGCATGGTAACCTTTGGCCCAACGCCAAAACCCTAGTTTTGGCCACGCCTAAATCGCACCAAGGCATGCCGACCATGCTACATGTGCCAATGGCATGCCAGCCACCTTGCCGCGCCTAAACCCTACCATGCCGGCCTTCCCTTTGCGACTACCAAAATGAAGGCTTGCGACAATCAACGGCCATCCTCGCATATGATACGCCAATCTTAGCCGTCCAAGGTCGCCAACCAACGCATGGTAACCTTTGGGCCAACGCCAAAACCCTAGTTTTGGCCACGCATAAATCGCTCCAAGGCATGCCGGCCATGCTACATGTGCCAATGGCATGCCAACCACCTTGACGCGCCTAAACCCTACTATGCCGGCCTTCCCTTTGCGGCTACCAAAACGAAGGCTTGCGACAATCAACGACCATCCTTCTATCTGAGACACCAATCATAGCCGTCCAAGGTCGCCAACCAGCGCATGGTAACCTTCGGCCCAACGCCAAACCGCGCCAAGGCAAGCCGTCCATGCCACATGTGCCAATGGCACGCCAGCCACCTTGTCGTGCCATACCATGCCGGCCTTCCCTTTACGTCTGCCAAAACGAAGGCTTGCGACGATCAACGACCATCCCTCCATCTTAGATGCAAATCTTAGCCGTCCAAGGTTACCATCCAATGCATGGCAACCTTTGGCCCGACACCAAGCCATAATTTTGGTCGAGCCCAAACAATGCCAAAACCCTGACTTTTGGTCGCGCTTAAAACTATGTCATATTAAAGACAGGCCGACCATGCTTTCATGCCACTGGCTACCAAACGAAGGATTGCAATAATCAGCGGCTACCTTTCCTCTAAAGATGCAAAATATCGACCGTCGAAGGTCACCACCGAGCCGGCAAGTCTCCCAAGCTCAACTTACCAAACAACAACGGTATGTTATATGTTTTCCACGAAAACGCTCGAGACATCAAAAATATGTCACAAACTGGGGGATGCTCATTGGGTATTGGTTTGGCGGTTTACAACGTGCGTCGTACACTACGCCTGTTACAAGACAGTGTCATAAGGATAAGGCGGTTAGTAAATACAAGGAATAATGGTGAAACGTTTTCTTTTATGGAACATCAATTCCAGGCGTTACCGGTTACCATCTCTTCCCATTTACTCATCCATTTTCCATTTCTTACGAGACCAGAGTACGTTTCACTTCGACTTGTATAAATAGGTCTTACCTATTTCCACCGAACAACAAGTTCTGGTCAGGAGCATACACCACTAGGAAAACATTTGCTAGATTTCTCATCTGTTAGCTTCCCACTTTCTGATAGAAGTCGTAAAACAATTACTCTTCCAGAATCAACTATTCTGGTCTCAACAATCTCTTCGCTTCCCTCCCCAAAACCAATCCTTCTTCTTCACTTTGTGACCGAAGCAAGTCTGGAACGGCCATTTCTTGGTTTAGGCCGGATTTGTACAGATTGATCTCTCAAATCTAAAGTATTCCCTTGCAGTATATTGTTTGGGGTCTAAACTCGTTTCTCACCCACACACCCGAAATTACCAAAATCAGCAGAAACCATTTTCACTCTCAAACAACGACTTAAAGACTTTATTGGGATTGTGAAGCCAGACCGATACCTTTTTTCTTGTAGTTGTATGATCTGATCTTGTTGTTTCTATCGTACAAGTACAATTGTAATAATTGGCTTGAGATTGATATCTCCGATAGGCAAGATAGAAAAGAAATCGCAAACACTTCATCTCATCGTTTGTGATTCCGTAATATCTTTTTTCGCTGCGTCGATTAAGACTATCGTGAGGTGATTGATAATACTAGGTTGTTCTTCGGGAATATAAGTCCGATTTATCAATTGGTTCCTGATCACCTTGATTTATCAAAATACGGAACAAAACTCGTAGGTATATTTGTGGGAGACGGATTTATCTATTAACGTAGACTTTTCTGTGTGATACAAATTTGTTTATTAAAGTCTTCGACTTTGGGTCGTAGCAACTATTAGTTGTGGGTGAGATCATCTAAGGGAATCAAGTACGTAGTATCCTGCTGGGATCAGATACGTAGGAGCATAACTGTACCTTGTATCAGTGTGAGATTGGTTGGGGGTTCAACTACAGTCTAGACCGAAGTTAATTTGGAGTAGGCTAGTGTCTGTAGCGGCTTAATACAGTGTGTGTTCAATCTGGACTAGGTCCCGGGGTTTTTCTGCATTTGCGGTTTCCTCGTTAACAAAATTCTAGTGTCTGTGTTTTTTCTATTCCGCATTATATTTGTTTATATAATTGAAATAATACAGGTTGTGCGTTGTTCAATCAATTATAATATCTGATATATTGGGTTGTTGATTTAAATTGATTGACACTTGGATATTGGTCTTTGGTACCATCCAAGTTATCTCTCTTCGATAAAGACTCGCAGATTTCTATTTGCTTGAGTAAAGATCAAATTGAGAGATTGAGATATAAACTCTTTGATATACTTTGTGTCTAGATTGATTCTGATTGTCTATTTGATTCTCTAGAAAGTATATTGAAGTTTGTCCATACAGATTGTTATCGATTGTTGGGTGTGGTTGTTAGACCCCCGCTTTTTCACCTATTGACTGCATGCAAGATTGCTTCCCCTCCACAAGGAACGCCTACCCCAAATTGAAAATCTTCAAGATATTTACACATGTCCTTTCCCACTGATTGAGATGCTACCTTAGAAACAAGCCGTCTCCACCCGTAATCAACCGCAATCGGTAGTATCCCTCCATCGGGTTGGAGAAGTGGTGTTAATAGAGTGCTAGTCATAAACACCCCCATCTGAACCGGAAAGAGACCATCTAGCCAAAGGTTAACAAATCCATTAATCGACGAAAGTAAATCATCTGCAACTGCAGTTTCTGGCCTATTGAGAGTGTCAAGGGATTATTACACTATCAATCCATCTCTACCACATGAAGTGCCCTTTCGGAAACTATTAATTCTCCCTAAGATGAAATAACACTACCTGTGATAGTAGGACTGGAAGGAATGTGGGTGGGGGGGCACCTGGGTGTTTATCCAACAAGCTTTTGTAGGTATCTTCGTCGTGAGGTGCTAGGTCGTTAGAAGTAAAAACCTTGATTGCAGATGAAAATAGCCCATTACATATCTTTTTTCTACACACATTCAAATTTAGAGTTTCCCGGTCCTTGATCTTAATGCCCCTCTTAACAGTTGGATATTGGTTTTCTTGCAATAAATCATGAACAAGTCGGAAGCAACCATCTTGGTCAAACCATTATGCTATGGAATGGTTGATTGACGAAATATGGTGCTTTTTAAGGTTGCCTAACTTCTCTTCACCAAGGCGGAAACATCACGAGGGCGAGCTAAAACATTATCCAGCGTGAACTTCAACACCCTCGAAAACTGCAGCTTGCACTTGGGAGGAATGTGCTTGACAGTCCGAAGCTGTTGCTGAAAACCTTGTCGAGTATATCCATATAAAGGCAAGGAGGGTGAACTGCAGGAGAGGCAGAAATAATGGTATCGTATGTGGTAACTGTAACCGGAGATGAGGGGCAAACAATACCGTGAATGAGGAAGTCATCATCAGTGTCGCTGAAAGGACACAAAAGGATATCCCCATCGTGTCTGCAAGGCTTCTTTCATGAGCGAACCACCATACAATCAGCGCATAGCCACATTTGAAGCTGTAGAAACACCTATTCCTATGCTTTGTAGACCTCTGTAATGGTGGCCAATTTGTGCATGCAACGGTCATGCTCATCCCCATTAACAAAATGATTTTCTTTTAAATGCGAAAGCAGAGAATTCTTCACACAACCTCTTTCCACAACACCATCTATGCATCCATCAAACCCCTTGAATGGGCAGTGAAAGAAAGCACCAGCATGAGAATCAGATGAGGAAACAGGGCTGGGCGAACTGCTAGTATTAGGCATCGAATACCCTGAAACTTATTGTGCAGGCATGGAAGCAATAAGTGAAGGGTTTACAAGGAAAAGGGATTAAGGTTGTGCAAGAGATAAATCGAGAATAATAAGAATCACAGGAAGACTTGGGTTGATCAATGAAACCCAAAATCCTTCTCGTTATCGAACTGAGATCGCCATGATGGGGCTTTTTAATAAAGTAACCAACTTTTTGGGTCATAATTAAGAAACTGGCCGTTTTTTTGAATTGTTTTACAAACTGGCCGAGTCTGACTTTTTCCGTCCCGTTTTTTGAATAAAACGGGTAACATCAGTTAAATGCTTATGTGTCAGTTATCCTACTCAGTAAAAGACAGTTAGACCCTCACATGGATTGACTAGGTCGAGTTAATAACATGAGTCGTTTTCGAGCCAACTCAGTGACTCGGACCAAGTGAAGAACATCATTATGTAGGCATTTCTACATACATGTTGAGTGTGTAAAACAACCATGGGATTTGTAAATTTTTCCACATCTTCCTTCCCTTCTCCATACTCAGCAACACCAGAGTACCTGCAACATCACCTCTTGAACAACAGCTGCAACAAATCCTCACCTCTAATATCTTCATAAAGTATAAACCATAGCTACCAGACCCCATGTTGACTTCAAATGCTCATATGTAGCTGAATCCACAAAACTGCATCTGTAACTTTACCACCATCTCCATTTCTATAACTCTTGCCAGCCCAGAAACCACCTACAACTCCAGCTGCAACTCCACTAGAACAACAACAGCGCAACTTCACTGTAAAATCAATGCCTTCAACACATGCACATACATAACTGAGCCTCTTCATCTATTCCTTGTTTAATTTAGCAGACCCCATCTCTTCCCTGTTACAAGTGAACAATTGAAATCAAATCCCTTTGAAATCAACATAACTAAACTCTAATCAATTCTTATGTGCATGAAAATCAAATCTCTGCAACAATAATTGAAATCAAATACCCAATTAAAAGCTTACCATACCAGCAACAAAACTCATCCAAAATCCAACCAAATTGTTACTGATTCAAACCCAAATGATTTTCTTATCAACCACTGTTAATCATGATGGCAGCAGTACCCACTTAATTGATAAAATTAAAAATCCTAATTAACGCAATCCCCTAATTTCTGAAGAACCCTAATTAAGGAATCCCCAATGCAACATCCAGAACCCTAATTGTTGAAATTAGATCCAAACGAACATGCATATGATGAATTAACACAAACCCATTGTCTCAAACTGAATCAATTCAATTAAAGTATTATCAAAAAATACAACTAACTGAATTAACAAGGATTACGAACAGTTGAGAGAAAGAGAGAGACTAAGAACAATTGAGAGAAAGGGAGAGACTAAGAACAGTTGAGACAAAGAAAATCTTCTGGTGGTTCATCCCATTTGTTGCAAACTCTAACTAAAATCAGAAGATGAAGGTCGCTGCTTCTCCGTTCCTGGCTTTAGAATTTTTTTCAAAATAGACTCTCGACAATGTAAAAACCAAAGAGAAGATACAAGGGTTAGATGAAGGATATGGTGGTCATTTTAAGTATAGAAATTGACTAAGTCAACTTGTTGGACCATCTTGGTGGGACCGTATGAAATAAATAACGGAAAGGCCAGTTTATAAAACATTTTGAGAAAACGGCCGGTTTATTAATTAGGGGTGTTGAAGTTGGTTACTTTATTAATTTTCCCATATTTTTTTTCAACACAAAAAATGTTTAATACTCAGGTTTAGTCCAGAGTTTTTATATGGGTCTTATAGTAATTTCCTTTAGGGTTGAAAGGCTACAATTCTTCATTTTCTTTCGACAACAAAAATCTACTTGCTGGCGCCAGTAAGTTTTTGAGTTTCATATTTCATGGATTGATACAGGAAAACTGGTTTCTTACCCATAGGTTACATTCAACATGATTTTGAACCTCCCTATCAAGATGAAAAAATAACATAATTTCTCGATAAAGATAGTGATGTTGATATTAAAAAAGATGAAGATATTGTTGGTGATGATGAAAAAGATCATGATTCTGATGAAACAAATGAAGATGTTTTTGATGATTATGAAGAAGATCATAATTTTGATGAAAAAAATGGAGATGTTGCTAGTGATGATGAAGAAGGTTATGATTGTGATGAGGGAAGACGGTCATGATTTCAATAATGAATAAGCTTATGATGATGAGGATGAAGAATATGGGTTCAATTTATTAAATATATGAGTCATACCTAAGGCTGCGCATGAGCCGTTACGGTTCGGGTTTCTGTTAAACCCGGTACCTGTACTTGTAAGACTGGTGCGGTACAAAACTGGTACCGGGTTTTTACCCGAATTTTTAGAAACACGGTAACATACTCAGTATTCACAAGTCACAACAAATTCAACCAACAAAATTAACAAAATATAGAAACTGATTGTTCTTAATAAGCAAAGGTTTAAAACAAGTTACATACTTAAGTTCAACTTTCAACATTAAAAAATAGTAAAAACAACATATTCATAAGTCTGTCTACGACAAGAAATGAAATGAAATCATCTTGCAAAGCATACAATATATCTGCAACATGCAACAAAAAAGGATGGGGACTTCTCAAACAATGGCATTGGATGCACAACCTGCACTTGCAATCCTAGGCCATGTTATCCAAGCCATCCTGGAGACTATTGACAAAACCCAATGTCGAGAAAGATATTTTACAACAAATACATGCTTAGAGAACTTTTCAAGCCATCAAGTACACATGGATCTGGAAGAGTATTACAATGTGTACAAATTGATAAGAAATATAACATATATATGGAATGTATGGAATCTCAAATCCTATTAATACTTGGAAACATCACTGGCTTATGACTTGTCCTATTTAGTTACCTCCTAACTCAAAAGTTCCATCTACAATTGCCTATCTATCATTTTATTCATGAAAATAACCCTTAATGAACCTTCCCAAGCTACAAAAATGTTTTGGCTCTTTTGAATTTCTACAAACTACTAGCAGGGTAAATAAGTCATTAAACTGAACCCATTAGATAGATTGCTTATTGGAGTAATTCTAAATCAATTTCAAACCCTAAATCAATATATGAGATTTACAAAGATTGAAACAAATCGAACAAGAAAAAAATAAATTATTTAAACCCTAACCATGAAAACAGTAGAAATTGATAAAGTTGGACAAAATTAAATAAAATCCAATAGATAGATTTCTCATTAGCTTAAGTATAAATCAATCTCAACCCCTAAATCAATCCATAAGAGTTACAAAGATTGAAACAAATCGAACAAGAAGGAGAAGATTAAGTAAAGTACCTGACTCAGTTAGAGATGGTGAAGAAGAAGAACAAATCGAACTCAGTTAGACTTACATATAGATGGTGAATCGGTGATAGTATAAATCTGATATATTGATAGAGGGACGAGAGTTCAGCAGGCTGGTCTTCAGAGAAAAAAGAAAAATAAAAATAACGACTAAAAGAGTTACTCTCGAAGATAATAGGATTATCTAAACCTATGATAGACGAATATGATTGAAAATAACCAAGATCTCAACGGCTTGGTATTAACCGGTTCTTCTGGTCAGCTACAAGCCGGTACTCCCCCAAGAACCGTTCTTTGTACCCAGTCTTATATCGGTTCTCATGTTCAGCCCCGGTCCCTGTATCGTCTACATCGGTTCCGATAAGGTTCCGGCTCGATTTTTCCGGTTCCAGACCGGTTCTTGTGCAGCCTTAGTCATACCATACCTTTTGGTTCATTGGTCAGAAAGATATTTTTTTTAAATTGAACATGAATTTACTCAACTTGGGTAGCAAACCTACCACATCCCAGAAGTTAACATGTTTTATAATTTCCTTTTTTTATTTCGTCATCTTAGAAAATAATAACTTATGTTTGATTATTATTAATTAGTTTTACATTCCTTGAGGAGGTATGTATGTTTTTGGTCTTGATTTTGCTGAGCGACCTGACCTGTATCGATCCTATCGTTCAATTAAAATGAAACTGTGTACCATGTTGTCACGTGTTAGATCACTAATGCGATGTATTTTTGCTTTTGATCTGACCCTTATAATGAATATCGGGAAGAATATGCTTCCTCATATGTTAGCAATAGTTTGTTTATTTAGTACCACGGAATATTATATTAACATGTGTTTATTTAGTACTACGAAATATATGGATATATTTAAGTATTAATATACACTAAAAACAAAATATTATAAGAATATTATACATCAAGTTTTTGGCATGACGATTTTGCGCGGGTTTTTTTATAATACTTGTATGTGTATAAATTTAGTAGCGCATGACCTTATTTGTATAATTAATTAGTTCATCGGTATTAAGAAAATAGTGGCATTAGTATAAGAAAAAAGAAACACATCGAGATAATATTGAGATCCCTTAAATAAATTTTGTATAGAGTCCTTTATGTTCAAAATCGACTATAGATAACATCTTCGGACACTAAATTTTATAGAAGTTCATTGTAGCATCCTCCATGTTGCTTAGTAATTTCATTATTTAAATCATGTTCATCATTATAAACTTAACTAGATTATTTGATTAGGAAATCCTAATGCATAAACGTTTTTATCACTAAGCCTAGAGAATTTGCGAGATCTTTAGTTCAATATCTTAGGCTCATCTTTGTGCGCATACAACAATCATTTTCATGTCCTTTTAAAAAAAATGAAGCAACATCCTGAAAAGGGTTCCATCTTGGTGAGTGTAGGATATTATTTTCTAAGCCAGTTCACTTAGAAATTTGTATTTGTGAGTTTTAATTTATCTGTAAAAAAGGACTATCATTCCTTTTTGTTGGTTTACATGTCAATTATTAATCATTTGATGTAATCTTTCGGACATACAATTTGAATAAAAATTGTTTTCAAATATTGTTTGCATTTTTTCTTCTTGTTTAGTCAACGTGCCTTAATTACTTTCGTTTTAGTTTTATCATTCAGAAAGTATACAGATTGTTTTTAATTGTTTATCAACTCATTTTATCAATAATTTTATTGTAGGAACTAGTAACTCAAAGAGTAAAGAGTACATTCACTTTTTCTCATCACTATTTGTGTTTCTTTACTAGAAATCCTAGTTAGCTTGTGACCTTCTTGGCCGGGATCCTTTTCATGCGGTAAGTTGTTTTTCATTTTTCTTGATATGAAATGTTACTCTCGAGGGTTTGAATAAACTCGATAATTGTTCTTGGTGACATTACATCTCTTATAAATCATAAACTTTTTTTTTGTGGACTGCCTTGAGTTTAAATCTAACCAACACCTTCTCAAAGAAGCCATTTGTTTTATTATTCAGAAGATGAGTCTAATATTTTTCGTTGTGTATGTGCCTCGTAGGTTCCAAATTGTTTCAGTGTGGTTTTGGGACTGCAATCAATATTTTGTTGTTGGTATTTATCTAGGTTTTTCAAGAACCTCTTCAAAATACTGCTATTATGATTGCTTTGTTTTTTTGATGAGAAAGGTAAATAATATTAATCAAGAAATATAGTACAAATTATTTACAACGTCGTCTTTATCAAAAGCATTGGACAATATACTTGAATTACTAATTTTTTTCCCTAATATGCAAAGATAAATGTTGAACACTCTTGATTCTTGCTTCCTTAGCTATAGTATCCGGTGCTGAATTTTATTTTTTGTTAATTTATCTAATATTGGCTTGTGGAAATGTACCCAAAACCCCCTCGACTTCTTTAGTAGTGTTTTTCGCTTCCCAATAAATTTTTGCTACTATGAATGCTTAATTTTCCAAAATCCATGTATAATCATGTCGTTAATGTCATGCAGAAGTATTATATAATCATGTAACTGAACCATGTAATTAAAATTCATCACTATTATACTTCTTAATTATCCTAAATCTATCGTTCAAATACACAATTTGTAAAAAAGTAAAACAACTAGCGAGTGGAATAAGTACGATATTGACTTGTTGAAAGAGTAAGAATGGAAGCTAACTACTTATATTTGTAATTTTATTTTGGGTTAATGTGGCTAGTGATGACTATAGTTTCGAACATGTTTGTGTCATATACGGTCAATCTAGTTCTGAAATTCAAGTCACATACGTCTTTGTCCTAATAAAAAGGAGAGGGTACCAAGTACACCACAAATTAAAGGATACAAAATTGGGAATCTGTGTAGTACTTTTAAAAAAAAAAAGGATACAAAATTTTTAATTCAGAAAGTCAAAAGCGCACACACGCAAGACTTTTGTTAACGAGGAAAAGTGTAAAGCATAAAAACTTCGAGACCTAGTCCCAACTTACGGTGTTGGCATTTTAAGTTACTTATCGAGCACGTGGGCAACATTTTCTGGCATGGTCTTCATCATTTTTGGCATGATCTTCATCATTTACGGCATAGTATTCATCACTAATACAATTTCCGCATGTAAAAAAAAAAGTTCACCTCCGGCATGGTCTTCATCACTAATACAATACCAGCGGTGTAAAAAAATGTTTTCAAAGTGAGGAGCCAGCAGAAAAGGAGAAGAGAATTTGAAAGGGAGTGGGAAATATTTAAGTTTGATTTAGTTTTTGTTTTCCTATAAGAAAACAAAAATAGTTTTTATTTGTTTTAAAGGGTAATTTAGTATTTTAGCCTTTGAAAAACGCTCCTTAGATGGAATTTATTGAGTCCAAACTTTCTTATGGACTCAAATTATGAGCTCAAAATTGCTTATGGATAGGGCTGTCAATATACTTCCGAAATCTGTTTCCGAAAATTCGGCATGCTATAGGATTTAATCCTATTAATCGGATTTCAGATATCAGAATCGGATATGTTATCGGATATTTCCTATTAACCTTATTGGAACCGGATGAGGCTCATTCCTTTAGGTTAATATCCGACATCCGATAACCTAGGGTTTTACTTGTGATTTCCATCCCCAGTTTAGATGTCGAGAATACAGATAGGGCTGTCTCCCTGAATCCCTAAATCGTGAGATTTCTTGTCTCATTTATTCATCACAGAATTCCTAAAATGTAGAAAAAATAAACGCAACTATCTATTCGTTGGGTTATTTCCCTGAATCCCTAAGTCTTGAGATTTCTTCTCTCATTTATTCATCACAGAATTCCTAAAATTGAGAAAAAATAAACGCAACGCTGCTGCTGCTGCTGATTGAGACCGAGAAAGATTGAGATTGAATCGAGAGTTTCAGATCGAGAAAAAGTCTTGGGAGATCTAATGGAACTTCGAAATTGGGTTTTGTAGTGGAATTCAAAATACTATGAAGTGGGAAAAAAATCAGTAGGGTTCCTGAAATCTATGTTGCACGGACACTCCAAGAAAGATGACGTAACAGCGTCGGACACACGAACGGATACAACACGTTTACGACACTTCCCAACACGCGATGGACACGCCACATCACGTGTCGCATAAAAATCGACATTAGATACTTTTCAGACATTAATTGGGCATTCTCGGACACGCCATAAATATCCACTTTGGTTTGGAAAATCAAAATTTACAAGAATGTGATGCTGATTTATTCTCCTTTTAGTTAAAACCAAGCATTATTCATGAAAAACTTTGTTATTATTACGCTATTATTAGTTTTATTTAATTAGTACTCAAGTATTTTAAAAATAAGAATAATTATTTTGTTGAGTAGATTGTTGTAAAATTTCATTTAGTGTTGTGAATAATACATATAACGTGTCCCCATAACCCGCTTTTTTGATATTTGACGTGTCAACGTAACCGTGTCATGTCATAACTGTGTCCCGTGTCTGTGTCAGTGAAACATAGCCTGAAATCTATTGAACAGTTTGAATTTAGGGTTTTTTGTGGTCAAAAACAGATCGAGAGCTGTTGTTTCTGCGTTTGAAGATTGAAGAACAAACATCTGCTATTGCTGGTTCGATAAAGATTCAGATGCATGGGTTAATGGAGTTGGTAATACAGGGTATGGAAAATGTTACGACCATGAATGATTATGAGTTTTTTAAGGTGATGATGCGGCTGATGTTAAAGGGAATGATGGAATGATATTGTTGAATTTTCAAATAGATGTATGTTAGGAATGATACACGAAAGAAGAAAGTGGCCTGGAATCGGCCTGAGAATCGACCAGAAACAAAGGATACTCTGCTGAAATCGACCTGAACCCAAAGGATACTCTGATGAAATGATATATTAAAGTTTTTAGTTTTTTCTCCCAGTTACCGGATTTTATCGGAAAAAAATCTGATATCCGATAACTTAGCCTAATAGAATCGAATTAGGATTTTTGGATTCCGCCGGATATTATCGGATATCGGATATCCGATAACCCTTAACCTTAACCTTATCGATATTGCCAATATCCGACGGATATTTATCCGTTGTCATCCCTATTTATGGACTCAAATTTTTCCAACTGATACAAATTTTGCACGATAATGGTCCAAACTTATTGAGTAACCCATAATCTTGTCTATTAGTCACCTAGTTATCTACCTCATATTTTGGAATTTCCATCAAACACAAAATTTACATAATGACCCAAAAATATTTATATTATCACAACATCTATAAATATGACGAAATATAACCACATGACCTAGATTTTTTTATGGCCAAATCTTGCTTAATATACCAGTATTTTGCTCAATATAATAGATGATGCAGATAATGTAGTGAACTCAATTACTTCCGATAGTTTATTTGTTCAATGGAAAAATAGGAAATTAGCGAAAGATATGAAATTTATTTTAAACTCTTTCGCTCTTGGAGTATTAATCCTGCTAAAGGGAATGTAATAACTTGGCCGATGCCGTAGCTAAGAAAGTGAAAAGAGATAAGTTATGCTTAGAAGAACTTCATAATGTTCATGGATGTTTAGAAACATTCGTAGGTTGATATACTGCGCCTGCCATTCGTTAAATAAAATTTCTCATGTTATCTAAAAGAAAATACAAGCATGGAGTAAAATTGAAGTGACCGAATTGACTTTAACCGAATATATTCATCAGTATACAGCTAGAAATTAATATCGTCACCCAAAATAAGTTCGGCAACTTAAAATCTTTATTGCCCCTCGAAATTGTACTATCGCTTAAATTTTGGTAAATGGTCGGTGACCCAAAATCTAGCAAGTTTGGCACAAAAATTTCCAGGTGAACTAGAATTTTTATTATGACACAGAATTACTCCTTGATGGATAACTTGCATTATAGCTCAAAAAGTCTATCATACTCAAAATATAGAGCTTAATTCAATCCACTAAATAGCGCGTTTGGATACGAATTTGCTTCATAAAAAGCTGACTTTTCAGCTTTCAGAAATCGTTCTGAAAAATTATTGTGAAATTGATTTCCAATTTTTGGCTTCCACAAATGAAAAACAACTTATTAATATACATCCAAAAGCCCTATAAACAACCTGTTAGAAAATGTTTGGATACATGAAATAGAAATATTTCTACCAAACAAAAGTCTATCTCAAAACCAAATTTCAGCAGCTAAAAGAAATTGTTTCATAAAATGTTAATTTATTTCATTTAAGGAAGTCGTTTTCATTATTTTGGTCCCAATTTAATTTTTGATTTTTTACTTTCAAAAGTCAAAAAAATTACTTCTATATTTTTATCCAATTATGCTGTAAAAAAAATCTACCTTATCATCTTGGTAGTCTTTAGCCATTCTCCCACCATTCATTTCCTTCCACTCTCAAATATCATTTCCCTGCTTTATTCTTTCCACGCCAAGAACTTGTCCAGCTACCATCTCTGGTTCTTATAAACCCTAGATCTTTTTTCACTGGAAAAGTCAGGAACCCTAGATTTCATTTACTTCCCTCGTATCCAACAACCTCAAAGCTCTCTCGTAGCCAAAAACCCCATTTTTCCACCACAATTTCTCAAACCCTAATAAATTTTTGGTTGTCCTTGTAAAATTAAAAACAGGGTTTCATGGATTATTTCAAGATTCTCCCGACGGAGATTACAGTAGACATTTTGACTCGCTTACCTACCGAATTGGTTTTGGAGTGCAAATTAGTTCCCACGACTTGAGGAATCTCGTTTCTCATCATCCATCCTTCTGCCGTATTCACTTACACCATCTCAATCATCCTTCTGCCTGATTCTGGTAAGTTGGGTTTCCTTGCTTATACTCATGATATTGATGGTAATAGAAAATTTCACTATTTTGAATTTAATGAAAATCATGAGTCAACTCCCATTCAGAGAATTAGAAGGATTAATTTGAAACCTCCATTTAAGAGTATGATCTTTGTTGGTTCATGCAATGGGTTGATCTCTTGCTGGAAACCACCGCCCATCTGTTTGGATTTGTAACCCCATTATCAAAAATGTGTTATGTTTCCAGAACTTAAACGAGAATGTTCTTGTGATATTGATGAGACGACCAACTTTGGTTATGTTTCTTCAAACAATGAGTACAGAATCTTAAGAACATTTCTGCTGAAGACCAAGATGGAAGACGTCTACATATATACTCTAGGCAGTGGCGATGGATGGCGACTTGGCAAAACATTGGAAAGTTCGATTTTGGATCCAGCAAACCGTGGGAACAAGGTGTTTTTTCCAATGGAGCTCTTTATTGGCTGGACATAGAATTGAAAACGATCATCACATTTGATTTGAACGAGGAAAAGTTCTGCGAACATCTTTCACTTCCTCTTTTGCTACCAGACGGGCATTGGGTTTATAATGTGGGGGTTTTTGGATGGGTTTTTGTCTTTTACTATTGTTATTGCTATGGTAGAAACTCTCGATATAGTAGAAACCATATATTCTCACATATGGCTATTGAAAAAGAAGAATGATAATCATGACAAGAAAGAGGGAGAGGAGCACCATCCATTGGTTTGGAGTAAAGAGTTTAGGCTTAAAAATAGCGATCCGTTATTAACTATTACAAAGAGAAGCGGGGTTTTGACTTGGAATGATCATGATCTCTACCTTTACGACAGAAAAAATTCAACTTCTGAAAGGCTTGTGGAGTTTAAGGATCGGTTTCTTAAAGTATCCCCTCACATGAACACCTTAGTTTCATTGAAAGAATTAGGGGAAGAAGATACGAAGACAATGGAGTCAGTTGAAATTGAGGAGACAAGAAGCCGTGATTATCTTTTCAAGCCGCTCCAGGAGGATACCAACCCTGAATGCATATAATCGTAAACCGGTAATCTTCGACTTATAGTTCCGTATATCGAAATTGGATAACATGTACCTCATTGTGAACCTATTGCTATTGGCATTGTCGTAGTGAGTTATTATATCATTGATCCAACTTTGTAGCTGTATTTTTTATTTCGGGTTAAGCAATATATAGCATTGTTTACTGTGCATTTTGTCAGTGACTCGACATTTTTTCAATGGAAGAGTGTGGTATAGACACGTTAACGACTTATTTCGTTTATACATGGGAGTCGAATTATGCAGGCAAAATCAAGGAAACTGAGGGCTTCCTTAGTAGTAGGGAATGCTAACTTTTGAACATAATCTGATAGATGATTTTATTGCTCCAAATATATTATTTTCATATTCTCGTCTGGTGTTTTGATACTGCCTATGTTAGTGATGTAGTTGATGGTATCATTTTACCAAAACCGAAGTGGAAACTCAATGCATGCAGCATAATTGTTTGTCGTAGATCCAACTTTGTCTTTCTTATAAAGTCCACGATAATTTGTGAATACTCGAGATGTTTGCTTCAGGTCTAAAACTGTCGTGGCTTGTCAATTTGTCGGATATGTGTAAATGTCCAAAGTGCATGCTAAAACCACAAGTGTTCGTAATGTAGCATCAAAATGCTCGGTATACACAGATTGTATTTCAATTATCTAGCAGCTAAATTTCTATGTAGAATCTGCTAACAAGTAGCCTTGACCTTAACAAAATTCTTAGGAATATTTCATCAAAAGGTTGCAGCATTTGTAGCATCTGTTCTGCTCTTACGGTAGTGATCAGTGACTAGACAGGTAATTAGTTGATACGGTTTAGCATTTGCAATGTATTGCTCTTCCAGTAAAGATCATCGAGAATTCGTTTTTATCTTCATCGAAGCCTAGAAAAAATGTCTGAAAAACTAAAATCTTCATGAACTGTTTCGAAGTCTGGTGACGAAACTGTCCCATAATAGTGTGATTAATGAAGAGTCAGTGAGCTTCGAAAACATGGAAACTGAGAAAATTAAGCTCAAAATTTCGCTTTCATATGAAATTCTAGTTCTTGATAGTGCAAACTTCTTATATTCTCTACTTTAATGAGCAAAGAGCAAAACTGGCTTATTGCATCAGCAGGTCCGAGTTCATATTCCCATTGTAGTGAACTTGATGCTGCTGCGATGAAGCTTCAGAAAGCTTATAAGAGTTACCGGACTCGGAGAAATCTTGCAGATTATGCAGTTCTGAAGGAGGAGCTTGGGTAAGCAATTAGCATAACTATTTCCTAATCTATTGTTTTTTCAGTTGCTAGTTTTGCAAATTAGGATTTTTGGTGCTAATCTTCTTTGGTTTCCTCTCAAATGTTACAGGTGGAAAGTTGGACATTGCCTCTCTGAAGCAAGGTTTGATATCTTTTTTCAACATTGAGAACCAGAAACAGCTATTTCTGAAGGGTACGAGCAAGGACAAGAGCTGCCAAGGTACTCTTCACTTGACTACACATAAATAGTCGCAAAGAGTTTTGTTTGGATTTGCCTAGTTTCCTTACTGATATTTGGGGACCAATTTTGGTCAAAGAGGTAACCCGTCAAACTCTTTTGGTTGTATTTTCTTTTCTTTCTGTGGCGTCGACTATTGTGTCTTACATTCAAATCATGTTTTTGTTCCTCTTCGATATAATTAAAATTTTAAAAATTAGTTCTGGTGAAAGAATCACATAAAAATCACTATACTCATATAATGCAGGTTGGCAAAGGATAAAATGCACAAAAACTAGCTTTGCAATATTAGCTTGAAACTGTAACTTCAGGCACCTTGTTCAATATAAACTGTCTGAGATTGACATACATATACATATTTTATTTTTCATCGACCCAAGACATCGCTATGGTTACTACCTACACTTCTAGTATGATTTGTGGTTCGAATGCGAGAGCAGTTGACCATTCTTCTACTGGTAGATGCTTCTTCTAAAGCTCTTTCCCCCAATGGATTTACTTCCTCTTTCCTTGTAATTTTATTTTCATAAATTTTTGAAGGTTGGATGTTGGGGATCTTAACTGTTGTACTTGAGGTGCTGATGGTACTGATTCATCAAATAGGAAACTTGCTCTCTGTGTGATAGTTCAAATGCTTAACAATCGGGTTTGTGAGATTTTATTCAGGTACTTTGTTAGTCCGTTTGGTTAGTTCGTAATGTAACTAGGCCATTATTATCTAATTTCCAGAAAGAAATCCATGGAATATTCATTGCAATATGAAAAACTACCGAGGTTACGGTTGCAAAGGTATCCTACTTTCCTAGTTTGGACTTAAATATTTTGCTGTCATGCTTCTTACCGTATGAGTTATAAAGCTTATGATTCTCGCTTCATCTGTCATTATTAGGTTTCAAGTGAAGCAGAGCAGTGTTTGACTTTAGTTTTGTCTCAGTATGATCCATTCAGATGCCTACAGACACAGTAAGTAAGTAAATATATTTGCTGTTTATAAATTTTCCAGTATTTCCTAGTAAACCCTTCTTTAGCTGTGCTGAAATGCTTCTCAGTTAATTAAGGTTTTGTAGGTTATTGTGCCCTTAGAGTGAAGATGAGAAGGCTCTTGTTTCTTGCATTAACTTTCTGACCAAGGTATATATTGTTCAACTATTGTTACATACCCCTACATGTGCACCGCATATCCTAATGTTTCTGCTGAATTCTTTGACCTGAAATGATATATAGCACAAGTACATTCCTAGATTGTTGAATGTTTCACAGTTTCGACTTTGTTAACGAGCAGTGATTTTTTGAGCTGCTAAGGTTAGTTGTATCTCCATTAAGGTTGTTAGTTCCATAGCTTCTTAGGTCCTATGTTCCAGTTGTCAGTCATTGCTACAAAGTTTTTCAAGCGTATGGGGTTATTTTGGTAACCACTATTATAATAAATCAGTCCATAACTATGTGTTTGGTAATCATTATTAAAACTTATTATTTTCGGCACAAGACCATTGATTCTTTAACTGTACAATATTTGTGTTGAGGAGTGTCTCTTATCCTCAAACTGTAAGCTCAAGTGTAGACTGTGTAGGAAACAAATGAGATTATAGATTGATAAACATTGTTTTTTTTTCTTCTTTTATTGGATGCACACCTGCCATAAGAAGGCTGCTATCCAGTGTCTTAGTAAGGACACTTGAGTCTGAAATCCAAATCACACAAAGTAAGGACACTTGAGTCATTTATGTGGTCAGAAGATGTCTACGTGCTACAGGGTAGTAAAGTGAACTAATCATTTGTTCAACATCTGAGATAGAAAGGAATAGCCAAGTGTAAATGTGCTTTATAACCGGTATTCTAACTAGTCTGTAAACATACATCTGAGCTTTGGTAAGCAATTAGCATCACTATTTCTAATCTTTTTTTTTTCAGATACTAGTTTTGCAAATTAGGATTTTTGATGCTAATCTTATTTGGTTTCTTCTCCAATGTTACAGGTGGAAAGTTGGACTTTTACTCTCTGAAGCGGAGTTTGGTATCTATTTTCAACATTGAGAAACCAGAAACATCTATTTCTGACGGGTACGGGCAAGGACTAGAGCTGCCAAGGTACTCCTCACTTCACTAGCCATACATAGTTGCAAAGAGTTTTGTTTGGATTTGCTTAGTTCCCTTACTAATATTTGGGGATCAATTTTGGTCAAAGAGGTACCCTATGGAACTCTTTTGGTTGTATTTTCTTTTCTATTGTGCTTGTAGTCGACTACTGTGTCTTACATTCATATCATGTTTTTGTTCTTTTTTGATATGATGCAAAATTTTAGAAAATCAGTCCTGGTCAAAGATTCACATAAACATCACTATACTCTTATTATGCAGGTTGGCGAAGGTTCAACCAAGGATGAAAAGGCTCAAAAACTAGCTTTGCAACATTAGCTTGAAGCTGAACTTTAGGGACCTTGTTCAATATGAACTGTCTGAGATTGACATACTTTATATTTTATATTTCATTGACCCATAGAATCTCTATGGTTACTACCTATACTTGTAGTATGATGTGTGGTTCGAAAGTGAGAGCAGTTGGCCATTCTTCTACCGGTAAATACTTCTTTTGAAGTTCTTCCCCTCAATAGATTTGCTTCCTCTTTGTTTTTCCTCATAATTTATTCTTCATGAATTTTGAAGGTTGGATGTTGGGGATCTTAACTGTTATACTGGAGGTGCTGACGAGTCTGATTCGTCAATTAGGGAACTTGCTCTTCATGTGATAGTTGAAATGTTTAATAATCAGGTTAGTGAGATTTATTCTGGTACTTTGTTTGTTGGCTTGGTTAGTTTGTAATGGAACTAATCCAGTATTGTCTAATTTCTAGAAAGAATCGATGGAAGATTCAATCGAGATTGCAATTGAAAAACGGCTTCATGTTACCCAGGTTACAGTTGCAAAGGTAACCTACTTTCCTAATTTGGACTTAAATGTTCTACCGTCATGCTTCTTACCGTTTGGGTTATAAATCTTATGATTCTCGTTTCCTCTGTCATTAGGTTTCAAGTGAAGCAGAGCAGTTTTAACTTTAGTTTTGTCCCAGTATGATCCATTCAGGTGCCTACTGTAATTAAATATATTTTCCGTGTATAAATTTTCCAGTATTTCCTAGTAAAACCTTCTTCAACTGTGCCGAAATACTTCTCATTTAATTAAGGTTTTGCAGGTTATTGTGTCCTTGTTAGAGTGAAGATGAGAAGACTCTTGTTTCTTGCATCAACTGTCTGACCAAGGTATCTTTTGTTCAACTCTCGTTACATACTCCTACACGTGCTGCCTGCATATCCTAATGTTTCTGCCGAATTCTTTGACCTGAAATGATATATAGCACAAGTACATTCCTAGAGTCTTGATTGTTTCACAGTTTCAACCTTGTTAAGAGCAGTGATTTTTTGAGCTGCTAAGGTTAGCTTGTGCTTCCATCTTAAGCTGAGTACAAATCGTGTATCCTTAGCATTCTTTGTTAACGAGCAGTGATTTATCATCCATTAATGCTGTTAGTTTCATAGCTTCTTAGGTCATATGTTCCAGTTGCCTGTCTTGCTATAAAGTTTTTTAACCTTTTGGGGATGTTTGGTAACCACTATTATAATGGATCAGTCCGTAATCGCCATTATGGCAGCTCATAATCGATTCTATATGTGTTTGGTAGTCATTAATAAAACTTATTATTTTCGACACAAGATGACAAGACCATTGATTCTATAAAACGTGCAATATTTCTGTTGGGGATTGTCTCTTTTCCTCAACAAATACATCCCAAGGAATTTTGTGTAGGAAACAAATGGGATCATATATTCATAAACATTGTTGTTGTTTTTTCTTTTCGATGAACACCTACCATAAGAAGGTTGTCTTAGTCTGGGATCTACAAAATAAGGATACTTGAGTCTGAAATCCAAATCATACAAATTAGATAGTTTAGTCATTTATACTCTTCATTTGTTCAACACCTGAGGCAAAAACATATAACCAAGTGTAAATGTGTTTTAATGAATTTATTAACCAGCCTGTAAACATATATACCATCATGCTACCTTAGTAAATTGTTTTTAGAAGGTCAACTATTGTTTTGGATCGAAAGTACTGCGTAGGACGTGACTGATCTAATTGCAGAAAAACCTTCTACTTGCATGTTACAATGTTCTATTCTGTACCTGGACATCTTTGAAAGATTCGTAATGTTACGAATCTTTATTCATGAATGTTTTGTGGAAGTGCCCAACTGGTGGTTGCAAATTGGCCTAACTGGTGTTAGTGAAGGTCTGTAGGTTAACATAAAAATGATCTGGTGTTGGATAACTTTGATGCGCATACACCCAAGAGGGACTATGTCTATTTCATGATTTTTGTGTACTAGGTCTTGTAATGTAGAACATAAATCGAGTCTGGTGAGTTATTTATTTATACCTATATGTGATGGGTATCAGTGTATCAGACATGTCAAATGCATATGCCATTTCTGAGGCGGGTTCTGTTGTTATGATTAGAGGAAGCTTAGGTGGGTTCTGCTTAGTGAGTTATTTTATAATAATGATAGTTAAGTGAGGCACTTGTTATCAGGTTATTTGACTGTACTTTCATTTGATACCTTTTTTACTTGGGAAAGATTGGGACTATTCAATTGGAGTTCACTGATGCAACAGGGAGCTTCCTGCAAGCTGCTCGTAAAGCTCCTGTTGGAGCCCTTGGCTTCCGAGCTCAATGCAACAAATGGGGCATCACAGTTGTATTGCTATTGTGGGGAAATATCAGAGAGAATTCTCTTCATGCTTCAGTTTCGAGGCCGTACTTTTGAGCTTACAAATGTGAGTCTGACTCTTCAAACTTGCACTACATGAGTTATTGCCTATTCTTTTGCTCACAATGGTTTAACGCCAGCTTTCTTTTGTGTGGGTGTTTTTTTTTTTCTTTTTTGTGTATGTTTCTGTGAGCCTGCCAATTTGGTTATACATTTGGAACACGTAAAATGAAGTCACTTGACTCAGTTAGATGGGTGCTGAGTTATTGCTGCGCGTGAGCCCTTTTACTAGTCAAATAGGAAAAAATATCACCGTAAATGTTACTGTTCATATTATCTAAGGATGATTTTGTTTTGGTTTTCAGGCTGTTCGTGTAGGTGATTTGGAGCTGTTTAGGAATGTTGCGGATAAGTTTGCAAGTACTTTCAGCTCAGACACGCAATCTGGTTGTGAGGTTGCAATATAATGGTATCAGGACAGGGATTCACGATATAAGATTCTCCTAATCTCGCATTTCACTTGTTGATGTTGCTTGCAAGCTGAGGTAGGACTCCCCGAACCTTGTTGCGGATGCTGATATAGCTAGGCAGCTGTTGCTGCATTTTTAACAAGGATAAACATGCAACCGCGAAACATCACCGAGTCAGCTCCAATCAAAACATGTGAAAGGCCAAAATGGGACGCCAATTGGAAGAATTGGGATAAAGGTACCTAACAATTTTATTGTCGGGTTCTAAGACTTGATAGACATATTATAAAATCAATTACGGGGTTTCGGGGTCGTATGGTATGAATTAGTCACCTGAACTGGGAAACTTAAGAACTTGCAAATGTGTGTAAGCTTAAAACACAAAAGATGGTTGAACTTTAAAATTGACAATATTATAATTGCTCATGAAATTGTTCACACAATGAAAAGAACTAAAGCTAAGAGTGGAATCATGGGCCTTAAAATTGACATGTCTAAGGCTTTTGATAGGGTAGAGTGGTCCTTTCTAATTGATGTACTAAAAGGTTTTGGTTTTTCTATCGTTGGTGTGAGTTGATTTCTCAATGTGTCGGTACTACTAGCATCTCAGTTCTCTTGAATGGATCCCCCTGCAATGTTTATAGACCAACTAGGGGTCTGAGACAAGGTGATCCCTTGTCTCCGTACCTTTTCATCTTATGTATGGAGTCTTTTTCCAGATATCTGATGTATTGCGAGGATAGACAGTGGATCCATGGTGTTAAGGTCACTACTGAGGCACCTAGTGTGTCTCACCTTTTATTTGAGATGATTGTTTGTTGTTTATTAAAGCAACTCACTGTGAAGCTCAGAATTTAGTCGAGGCCATCAATGTGTTTAATTCTGTCTCTGGACATCAATGTGTTTAATTCTGTCTCTGGACAGATGATAAACTTTGATAAATCTGGCTGTTTTTTTAGTAAGAAAGTACACCCGGATAAATGTGTCTCACTTATAAGAACTCTTAATGTCAAGAAAATTGACCTACATGATAAATATTTAGGTATTCCTCTTTTTATTAATAAAAATAAATCTGAATCTTTTGCCTTTCTAGCTGATCACTTTGATAATAGTGTTGCCAAGTGGAAAGGCAAACATTTTAACCAGGCTGGTAGGTCAGTCATGGTTCAAAATGTCTTGAAATCATCTTCAGTTTACCATATGAACTCTTTTTTGATTCTTGATAGTGTCATTTACCAAATGGAAAAGTCTCAAAGGGACTTCTGGTTGGGTAAACAAAATCAGGGAGGTATTTACATAAAACAGTGGAAAGGTGTTTGCTCTCATAAGCATGTAGGAGGTCTAGGTTTTCGTGATTTAAAGAAGTTCAATTTAGCTCTGTTATCTAAAATTGCTTGGAGATTGATTCATGGTTCGGATGAACTTTGGTTTAGAATCCTTAGATGTAAGTACTTCAGCAATAATCATCCTTTACATTATAAGAAAAACCAAGACTCGTCTTGGGTGTGGAAAGGAATTTGTAGAGGCTTACATATTGTTAAAAATAACTCTTTTTGGGAAGTTAAGAATGGTAAGAGTATTAAAGCTTTTGAAGATAATTGGATACCTGATGTTACTAATCCCCTTTGCATTCATTATCCTAATCCTAATTTTGTGGTTGCTGATTTCATTGATGATAACACTAAATCTTGGAATGAGCCTCTGTTGAATGCTTTCTTCACTAGTGAGAATGTTAGTAGAATTAGGAAACTTCGTATCCCTTATTTCGGCGAAGATAGATTAATTTAGTCTAACTCTCATAATGGGACCTCTCATAATGGGACCTTTTCAGTTAAATCTTCATATAGGTCTTTATCTTATGTTAATGTTAATGGTACTATGAATCCTCCCCTGATCCTTTTGCAAATCCACCTTCTCTCGACAGTGGCTCACAGAATAATACTGAATTTTTTTATTAGATTTGGTAGGGGTGCGCCAGGCTATTGCAGTAGTGGAATGCAAAGGCGACACATGAGAACCCCAGCAGCAGCAAGCTGCTGTGACAGGAAATCCCCCAAGAAAAAATAAATTTAATACCACGCCATCACATAACGAGCATATATCAGATATTAAACTGATAAGAACAGATACTACACTTGATCTTAGCCAAAAGGCCGAGAAAGGTATGCTACTCCGAGTCTATAAATTCAGCTTTTATAGGTCTCAGTAATCACAATGTCTTGCAGCCGAACCGAGGTGGGACAAAAACCAAAATACGTAAAACCCAACATTACAACCCGCATGCCATCACCCCAGTGTGCATTCTCCACATCCGTGTCGGATCAGATTATTTTTTCCTAAGCACCCTATTGTTGATAAATACCAAATAAGATCAGATTTCTCTTTAGCACCTTGGAGACATTTCCTAAATGTCCGACTGAAACCAAAGGTTTTGCCCAGGCCACAAAGAGAGACATAAAAAGGGGCGAGGGTCGTACTAAGGAGGAAGTGCGCGCGCACAGATATTGGTGGATCCTCAATTTATGAGGACAAGGACTACAACAAAGAACCCGAAGTATATGAAGTCAAATAATGGGATACATGAAGGCGAAGGGAGTCATTGGAAGAATAGGAAGAGGAGCAATGAATCAGGTAGGGAAGAAGAGGAGTGAATCAGAACCACACAATTATCTTTTGCTGAGAAGTAGAAAGACATTTTAACATCTATTTTAACATCTATCTGCTATCAAGATATATGAGAGCCTCCTAGCACTATGTCCACCAAGGGTTGCTTCAGGTAGTCGTCGCTGATCGATTATTGATAGCTTGGGTTCAGTTGCAGTAACCATGGAATGCTTAAAGAAGATGTTTCTAAGTGTGGTATAACAGAATTTGCAGTTGCTTCACTTTCTTGTGCGACAGAGCTCGAAGTTGCTCTCATATAAGTACCCTTACTGAGCGATCATTTAGTAGACGCAAAACATTATAAATCCTTCACTGCTTCATAGTTCGTATACCCGACAATCAACAAAATATGCATAAAACTGCAAACGGGAACTCAAACTGTGTTGTTAAACTCGGTATATTGCTCAAGCAACAAACTTGAAATTCACAGAGAGACTTGATTATGATCATTCTACACACCAATAAGTAATATCTAAAGACAAGAAAAAACAAGAGTATCCTTCTCACAGGACCTCTCATAAATCAAACTAGGAAAAACAGGGAAGAACTTAAGTTTTGATTCGAACAAACTAAAACAGTAAAACAGGGAAGAACCTGAGCTTTATCTGTCTTAGCCACAGCTGAAGCAGCCTGCCCACGAAGACGTTCTCCTAGCAGCAATATGAGACCAACCTTTTGTCCAGGAGGTGCATCACGACAAAAAGTCCTGGCATGTCCAATATGCTGGTGGTTACCTCCTCTGTGAGGGATTCGTAGCAACACCACGAACCTTGGGCCAAGAGTTTCTCTTCACTCTGTCTTTGTGGTAAGCGTTTCCTACTTTCAACATGGGCTTCTCAGTCCTGCTTCCACCAGCAACTTGGCAAATCATAGCACGGCACCCACTTGGTACAATCTTTCTAGCTCCAGATGGAAGCTTAATCCTGAAAAACAAAAATTGGGGATTTAGACTTTGACAACCAAACAAAGGAGATCTGTATTTAGATTAAGTTTGTGAAATGCAACAGGTCAACTGAACAATGAACATACAGGACCATAAAAGTTTATCAGTAATTCTAGCCCAGATTTATAAGTGAACACTTTATACTCATTTCT
This sequence comes from Papaver somniferum, assembly GCF_003573695.1. Lineage (NCBI taxonomy): Eukaryota > Viridiplantae > Streptophyta > Magnoliopsida > Ranunculales > Papaveraceae > Papaver > Papaver somniferum. Next base: position 1,457,487 of record NW_020625486.1, read on the forward strand.
TTCAATTAACACAACAGTCAAGGAGCTAGATTCTCAACAAACTTTTCAACTCATGAGACAAATGTAGTTGCTCTTCTTATGTATTCTACCCATCCAACATCCTAGCCAACGTTCTATGGATGCATTACCTCCAGCTACTATCAGTTTGCTACAGCCTACAAGAAACCAGAGGTACACTAGGAGTGTAAGTATACCTAAGCACAATCAATTTTCAGTAGCACGTTGTTGTATTACCTAGCGATATATGAAATCCTGTGCGCAGTTATCTATAACCAAGTAAGTCTAACAAATTTGTCAAACAGGAAACAAGAAAAGAGTTGGTATGGTATAAATTTTGTATTGATAATACAAATTTGCATACGAACTATGAGTACCAGCCCCTAATTGACACAGAAACTATTTAGATACTACGAGTGAAACTTTTGTTACTTGACAGCACTACAGGAATTATTATTGTTAATTAACAGATGCAAAATGTAAATTTATTTGCGTAAAAGTCACGGTTTGGCAATTTCACATGAGTTAGTGAGTACCAGAAGCAGTACGTCTAATTTTTGAAACGGAAGTTACCTCGCAGAAGCTAACATCATCATACATACTCAGAAAATTAAGATAGAAATATGCGTATTCATAAGACTCTCCTGAAACGGAAGTAACCCCTACCAACGGTCCCAACTGGCTCAGGTAGAGAAGCATTCCACCACTTAAACCAATTGACAAACACTTGCAAATATTAGCTAGAAAGATCAAAAACAATGCAACGAAGACGATGCAAAAGAAAACAAAAAGGCCAAGTTAGATGATATGACTGCTACTATGATACCGCCAACGACATCAAAGACTGATAGATATGACTCGTTGAAAACAATACAAAAAGTGAAACTTCTTAACAGAAGCGAAAGCTACAAAATAGCAATACCATCTTGAACTACCAGCATAATAACTCATTTAAAACAGCTTTCTTCTACTTGGCACAAGCTGAGCACCACAAGAACTCTCTCAGCAGGCAGCTGCGAATAACTCCTAGATATCGAAGCAACCAAGAATCATAGACAAAAAAATATCCCACTACACACTAGTAGTAGAAATAATGGTGTATATGAGGTAATGAGTAGGCACCTTAATGCATCCAGTTCGTTACAAATAAAACACTTATGCTTGAGGGGGACAGGGGAGAGAACACATTCATCTTATTTATTGACTAAAACACACCTTATCAGTTACTACTCGTGTATTAGTAAACACTTAGAGGCTCCCTAAAAACGAATTTGTAATGAGTCATGCAGAGATTGGCTTTCCATAAACTAAATTTGTGGATCAAACATGAAAGTTACGATGAAAAGTGATTCAATCAACGACAACCAATTCTATCGAAAATGTAAATCTATTACAAAGCAAAGTCTTCGTCGTTTATGAGCAATATGAGGGATATCATAAAGAAAGGAATACCAGCAGCCTCGAAAAAAACAAATTTGAACTTCCTTAAACTTAGATGTAAAAATTTGAGAAAATGCCTACTTCTTGTACCAGATCAGAATATATAAAATCGACATGAAACACCAAAAACAAAGCCACTTGAGAGGCATAAAAACGATGTGTAAGAATCAATTTATTCAACTAAGCATACTAATTAACCCCACCACAACATCTGAAATTTTCAAAAGAACAAGAAGAACTTTACCTCCCAGACGCTCCGGCAATATCCGTTTTAACCACCAATTATCTTCCAAAAGAGATTGAACAATCCAGCGCATGTCATCCACAATTCGTAAGTGATCTGCACCTGCATCAGCTCAATAATTATTGCTCACAAGCCTCCTCTCTTCCTTGACAGAACCCGTCAGAGGATAACCCTCTTCTTCCTTAATCACACCCTCATCACCCAAATTCTGCATCTCTTGAAGACTAATCATCACAAACAGTGAAGCTTCTACATGGACACTAATCTTTAATCATTACAAACACTGATACCGTTTCCAATCTCAAACGTATGTTTTTGTTTCTACTTGCCGTTTTTACTCTATAACTTGATTGAATGATTATTGTTCTTAAAAATGATAATGTAGGTGTTGCAACTCTGTTCATATCCTGACCACCATATTGGGTGCTTTTGGAGAGGCATTTAATAAGGTCATTCTTTTTATCTGTCATTCACCTGTTGAAAACAGAACAGACATATTAATGAGCATTCAATTTAAGGAATTAATTAAAGGGGATTTTAATAAAGTGCCACACTTCCAATTTGCAGTTTAAGAAAATGACACCGTTTTTTTCAGAGTTTATTTAATGCCACACGTTTGACCTTTTCCATCCAAAAAAAATGTTGCCATCAGTTAGTGCATAGGTGGCATTTATCCAGCTTAGTAAAAGACATATACACCCTCAAATCTGTCACAGCTCATCTCTGCTTAAACATCTCAACTCCATTTACTCCAGCCATCACCCTGTAATCTGGCATACTCATCTTCACCAGGACCACGACCGGCTTAACCTCCTTTCTTCATTTCCAACAATCTCTGCCTGCGAACACATCAGAACTACCACCAAACTGCAGCGGCAACAATACCAGCTGCACCATTTCATCTCATAAACATACATCTCCTCATACCATTTCCAGTGCCAATTCAATTTCATTACCAGCAAATCTGTTACTCATCTCGCTTGCAATCTCGCCATGTCCAGTTCAACAGCATCATACCCATCCGTAATCCATCACCGATTCCTCCTTGTTCTTGGGTTCACTGCACCTGCAACATCCACCAGTAAAACTCTCCAGCATCAACACTGTCATGTCACCTGTCCTAGCATTCATCTAAGTCACCAAATACCCATGGAACTCTGTAGCAACACTTCAGTTCCATGGCAATTCATCACCAACCATCGCAGTCATTTTCTCTTGCTTCATCTCAAGAGCCTACAACAACTCCCTGCAGCTCCTGTGACATTAACCAAGCACAAACCACCTTCAATTCTGTTGCAACTACCACTGCAAAACACACCTGCAATTCCAGCTCAAACCTATCTTCAGTTCATCTATAATATCAACAGCAACATCATTTCCTCAAGTACCATCAATGGCAGTAGCAGGAGTGTCTTCTTATCCCTTGTTCTCATCAACTTCCTTTCCTTGAGGATGTTCTTCACTGAACCCTAAAATTCAATTCGATATTAATTTCATCCCCAAAATCACTCAAAACTCGAATCCGAGTTGAACTCATCTTCTATTCAACAACTTTCAGCAACATCCCTTGTACACAGGCTCAACTGGTAGAAACTGAGCTTGAAGAGGTGAAGAAAAATCCATTTAGGACTTTTATCGAACACCTAATGTGCCATTCTCATCTTGGTGTAACATTGAAATTTCTAGCGCTTCTAAACTCACTGAAACACCTGCAAATTCAATTCACAACAAACCCATAGTTCAGAAACTATTCAACAATCATAAATCTCCAAATCCAGTCCAAATTATCAACCAACAAGACCATTATCTTCACTGGTTTAATTGGTCTTCAAACTCCATCAACTGCTCAGCATTTCGAACTCATTTCAGCCTGGAAGTCGAGATATAAAAGCTCTTGATAGACCCTGGCAAATACCCATTGTAGGCTCTGAAAAATGATTCACGGAAGCAACACATTTCCTCCTGTTATTCTTTTCTTTTTTTGAACCCATGACTAGTATAATAGGGTTTTCAAGGGTAAATATGTAAATCACGAAAGATTCTTTTGACCGAGTCAGCGAAAAAGACCAAGTGTGTGGGTCCTGACGGAAAAACTAACGGTTGTGGCATTTAATAAACTCTAAAAAAAACGGTGGCATTTTCTTGAATCGGGATTTGCAAGTGTGGCAGTTTGTTAAAAATCCCTTAGATGAATAAGATGGAATTGTAAACAAATATTTTTATTATTTAATGAACATTAGACATACTTCTTAGAGGAGAAATCACAATGCCGATCAGAAGCATGAGTGCGGTGTATGTGAGGTTTTCCATACAAAAGCAGTATTTCATTCATAATCCTGATTCGCAAAATCATTGTTGCACAAAATTTCTCAATAGGAGGAGGTTTCCTTGAAATATGGGGACTGGAGATCTAGAGAGAAATGGAGACTATAAAAGTTCTGTTTGTGTTGAAGGACTTGAGGTCATTTTATGGTACCATAACTCTAATGTTCAAGCCATCAGATCCGGACTCATGGTAATGCATCCAAAGTGGTAGCACAGATTTGGTGCCATTGACATTAGAGGACTGTGAGTACTAATTCTCACATGGCCTAGTTGGAAGTATAGGACTCTGTTCACTGGTTGCTCTTCTCATATCATCTACCTATAACATCCTAGCTAACTTTCTATTGATGCATTATAAGCTATTACTAGTTTTGCTCATTTAGGATCGGCCACGGCAACTCAGTGAATCAATAAGAGACACACCAAGGGTGTAAGCATACCTACCGGTTAAGTACCTCGTCGTTGTATTTACCATGCAAGTCATCATTACTCATTACTCTAACTTATAAAGTTGTGAACCAGGAAAAATGAAAAGAGTGATTTTACAAATTTCTGAACAATGAGAAATTCATGAGAACTCTTTGTTTCTTTGCTATCTTCTAATTCAATTATATGTAGCAGCTTAATGTATCCAGTCTGTTACCAATAAAACTCAAATGCTTGATGGGGACAGGGGAGAGAACATGTTGGATCTTGTTTATCGGCAAAACCACCTTTTCAGTTACACCTAAAAACGATTTTTTGGTGAGTCATGCCGATTTGCTTCCATAAACTAAATTTGCAGATCAAACATGAAAGTAATAATGAAAAGACATTCAATCAACGACAACCAATTCTATCAAAAATGTAAATTTTATAGCAAATTCCATGCATTCATCATTCATCATTCATGAACATTACGAGGGATATCATAAAGCAAGTAATTACACAAGCCTCAAAGAATATAGCTTTAAACTTCCTTACACTTGAAAAGAAAATTTTTAAGAAAATGCCTACTTAAAAAGTAACATGAAACACCAAAAACAAAGCCACTTGAGAGGCATAAAAACCGAAAGTGTAAAGTCTACTGATTCAACTAAGCCTACAAATTAACATGTGAAATTTTTTCCCCAAAGAGAGTGAAATTTTCAATTCTTACAAATGCTTTTGATAACAGAAATGCTGCTCTCTTATACTTCTTCACTTCAGTTACTAATCGTGTCTTTACTAGACACTAAGAGGATACCTAATAACCAATTTGTAATCAGTCATTCCGAGATTGGCTTCCATAAACAAAATTTGTGGATCAAACATGAAAGTTAAAATAAAAAGTGATTCCACTCCTATCAAAACATAAATTTCATGGCGAATTCCATGCCTTGGTAATTCATGAGCATTATGAAGAATATCAGGGATATCATAAAGAAAGGAATCACACCAGCCTCGAAAATACAGCTTTGAACTTCCTTAAACTTAAAAATTAAAAATTAAAGAAAATGCCTAGTTCTTGTATCAGACCAGAATATATAAAAATCAACATGAAACACCAAAAAAAAGCCACTTGAGAGGCATAAAACGAAGTGTAAAAAGCTACTTCTTCAAACATGTGAAAAACTTTCCCTAAAGAGAGTGAAATTTTTGAAGCTATTGCATTCTATGTTTGTATACTTATCTGCACATAGTATAAGCCACGCAATACTTTCAAGAAGATAAATAGCTTTCATGATATAATCAAACAAAACAGTGTGCTAATGTCGGAGAACCAGAGCAAACAACTTTAATAGGAAATCCATTTGCATCCAAAACTCAACTAATCTTACACTAAGGACAACCTAAAACGCATGTTTTCATGCTTGTTTCTAAACCCAAATCTCAAACAATAATGTATTCATTGATAGTGCTTTAAATCTAACTATTAATCCTATCAGCTGTCTTAAGAGTGACTATGTTTCTTCTTCTTCTTAAATTTCAATCAATAAAAAGGAAATTCAGTTTTGACCGGATGGAGAAAACTCCAGGTTTACCAAATGAAATTGGAGAGAATGTTTAATTCTGAATTAGAGTTATAAAAACTTGAATAAAACTCTGATTAATAAAAATTAAAACTGATTTTATTACTTGTTTGATACTTACTCTTCCGATGCCGCAGAAAATGTACCAGCATCTAGTAACCATGATGTCCGATGGTCGTCATAGGGTTATGAAATCCCTACTTCCGATTCATAATATCACCATTTTTCTCTTCGATCCCTCTTTCGATAAAAAAATTCATATTCCATTTATAACCCATCTATTAAGTGGTGATGGCGGTGGTACTGAAGATAATAATGGTGGTGGTGGTGGTAGAATTAAAGATGTAAACGGCGGAGAACTGGAATTGGAAATTAATTGAGCTGATTTGGGGATTTCTGGGTTTAGCTTCAGTAGAGTAAAGGAAGAGAAAAAAGAAAAAAAAGAGAGGATAGAGAAGAAGAATTTTGACCAAATATTGCCGGCCATAAGGCACGACATCGGCCTTGTGAATTACTGTATGACAACCCGAATGTGGCAAGAATCAAGCCCCAAACTAACCGGAAATTAGGGGTATAAATTCGGGCAGGCCGGGCCGCCCGGCCCAAAAATTAAGACATGCCGGGCAGGCCAGGCTTAATATTTATGAGCCCGTAAACAAATTCAGGCAGGACGGCCGGACACAAGTAGATAATTTGCTACCCAAAGACCGTCTAAAGTCCGCTTTTTATACGGGCAGGCCAGATCGGGTCGGACAGGCCACTATTTTGATTTTTTTTTTTAAGTTTAAATTTTCAAATGAACGGTATTAAATACAATATCCTTTCCTTTCCAACATCGCATATCGTAAGTGATAGTATTATTTTATATTTAAATTACACTGACAAATTTTTAATTTTAGCCTATAATAAATAATTAATTAGAGAACAATAAACTTTTTAATAAAAAAATATATTACCATTAATGTTTTGAAAAGGTTAATTATAAGTAAAAACAATTATATATTTTATTTTTCTTGACACAAAATTGACAATTATAAAATTGTAACTTTTAAGTCTTTTTAAGAGGATGTTAAATGATTAATGGCACATAGAAGGCTTTCAGGCCGGGCACCAGGCAAGGTATCAGGCCGGGCATCATAATTAATCTCAAAGCCCGAGACCGCCCAATAAATTAATCCAGGCCAGGCCGGGTGGTCCATGACGGGCCATAACAGGCTTTGGGCTACTTCGGGTACAGGCGGGCTCGGGCGGATACAGGCAGGCCGAGTATTTTCGGGTATTATTTACACCCCTACCCGAAACCTATCGGGGGAATTCCGCTTTTCTTATAGGAAGGGGGTGTTTGGATCACGGGAGTCGAAAAACTCATGCTTGACTCACTTAATTTGATCTATTCAATATTTTTTTACGAGTCGGATAAAACAATCCTCACATAAAATCTCGTTTCAAGTAGAATACTAATCTTCCTTCTCTACTTCTTCTTCCTATTAATTCTGAAGAACAATCATAAGACTAAAATCCAAGTGATCCATTTATGATTCATCTGATGCAAAATAATCATGATTTCATATACTTCATCACCCAAATATATATTTTTGGAAAAGGTACAATGAAAATGATGGGTGAATGTTATCTAGAGATTCTAGAATACAAAGGTTCGGAACAATTTTCAGAGCCAAGAAAATCATATGAAAACTTTTGTGAATATGTGTTTCCATATACCAGAAAAGTCTGTTGGACACTAAGTATTATGGGTACCTCAAGTGATTAAGCGATGATTCAATCTTTTTTTGATTTATCTTTATAAAAAAAAAAATCAATATATTCGTCCATACCATTAGAAGAGAAAGGAAACTATCACGTTTATAGTAACACAGGGAATTCCTGATATCTACATTGCTTACGGTTTATCAATTTGATTGATTTGAAAAGATTAATGTTGCAGAGAGTCCCTGAGAGTATATGTACTCGACTCTACATACACGATGCCTCTCCTACACTTCTCACGTGCCACACACACTCACAATTATATTACTCACACACTTTCACTCACACAGACACATACATGACACATTCATGCTATTACCTCCCCTCAATCTCAAGGAGGCTTAGCCAACTAGAGATTGCACACTCACACAGACACATCATGACACAGTCACGTATATAAGTCACTGAAACAAGGCATAGCATTGGAAGGAGGTGATGCAGAGCATGATGAATCAACCAAATAACAGCTGCTGGAGATATAGTCGAAGTAGTTGATGCTGACTGCAGTTGTACTAGACAATTGGTGACTTGAAAAACTACAATTCTGAAGAGATAACCAAGCTGGAAAACATCGAATAAGCTGTACAACAATAAATATAAACACAAGAAGCATTGGCAATCGAGATCCACTCCAGATGTTGCAGAATTTATTAATGAAAACCATGAAGCAAAGATGCAAGATAGAATCTGAAGTGAAACATGCTGGCAGTTGATGTTGGAGCAGTAGTCGGAGCATGTATAAGTATCAACAGAGGTAATACTGTGAGTAGGATAAAATGTCGCAACAAGTATGAGGTGTAGTCTGATAGAAGTAGTATAAAAAAAATTTGATTGCAGAGTTTAACAAGCGGAAATAACCACTTACTGCAATATCACAGTACCCCAGTCACACTACGACAATCAGCACTTCTGCCACTTAGTACCCATCACCATAATCGAACCAACTGAATTTGGAGCTCACACACAGCATTAAATATTCACGAGGAATAAGAAGAAAATATAGGCGCAGTAGGTGGTATAGTAATATTCAAGAAGAATCAACATGCATATGACACCTTTTGTTGCTCAAAACTGCACACACTGACATTAAAATAGACCAGACACCATCCACTAACCACTGTAGCTTGCAATATAGCTACAAAAGCTCACACTCTTGCAATTCAGACTCAACATATCACAACATATCCCAGCATAACTCAGTTCGGGTTGGTGTAGCAGCAGAATTAGTAGGTTCAGAACTTTGCGCTGTAACTGTGGTTGACCAGTCAAAAAATAATTTCGCAGAAAAATTTCTTACATTGTACCAGCAACTACCATTACAAGCAGCAAGCACTAAGGGCATTGAATCATTCCAGCTATTGCATTCATTCACTCACTGCATGTTGGAGATAGAGAGATTAATCCAAACTAAACCAAGAAGCACACTGTTGCGGCTCAAGCACCATTAAAGCATAAATGCAGTAAAATTAGATAGCATCTTTGTGTGGCATGACAAGCAGGATGTTACAGAAGTAGATAGTTGTTGTATGGAGAGTATAGTCACAGATGCAACACAAGCAATCTTCTTACCAGCTGGATCTTATCTTATTCAATTCACATAATAGCTGAAGCAACTTATTGAAAAATCTATAACCTTTGAGTATTCTTCGGAAGGACATAATTAATTCACTGGCATACGAAATAAAAGTAAAGCACCATTGAAGCTGAAACTTCAACTGAATTATTCGAAGAGCATGAAAAATTAGAAGAACCACGGGTTGCATATTGAAGAAAAAAATGCAAGCTGAAAACTAGGTTGCATACTGAGTGTATACAAACTCAACAAAAGAACTCCAGTTTGTACTTAATGTAGCTCAGCAACTCCAATTCGACGTTCATTTGCAGAAACACCATTAAGAAACACAAGATTCTTTAACACATATGTGAGGACTGCCTTGAAGTAAGATATGAGACCAACAACTTCTCAATCTTCTGCTGAATCCAATCAGTGGAACGAATTTAAGTTTTCACCCTAACTAGACCTTGGTGTAGCAGATTACAACACGCTCAGACTATCTCGGCATCAGGAATCAAGAACAATAGATCTTTATGAAGAAATTAGATGCAAAATACAATCTAATTATGATGTATAAAGCAGTTGAAGATGAAACTGGATTTAGTTGAGCAAGTGATGTAGAAATTGAACACATGAAACATGAAATTGGAGATTATGAACAGAGACTCAATTTTAGTTAATGAGGTAAGGGATTTCAATCCAAACACCAAACATGAAATTGAAATAACCAAGAGCTCAAACCCTAAAACTGAATTTTAGATCTAAAATACATGCTTAATCCTGTTTGTTGACGTAGCAGACGTATCAACCAAATCAAAACCCTAATTCCAACCAGAAAACACCATTAATGGAGGTGGATGAAGAAATTTACCTAATGTTACTGTAGATGCAGATAGAAACGCATAGATGAGTTGAATTTTTTGCAAAAAATAGATGATTTTGTGAAATTAGCCTTCAATTTTCGATCTAAAGTAACAGCAACAGAAGATGATGAACTAATGTTGGTAGTGGTGATTGTTGAAGATGAAACAGTGGAGGTTTTGGGGAAGAATCACAGGCTAGGATCGGTACCCTCAGAAATTGATGATTTCCGAGTCTGATACCATGGTAACACAGGGAATTCCTGATATCTACATTGCTTACGATTATCAATTTGATTGATTAGAAAAGATTAATATTGCAGAGAGTCCCTGAGAGTATACGTACTCGACTCTACAGACACGATGCCTCTCCTATACTTCTCACGTGCCACACACACTCACAACTATATTTCTCACACACGTTCAATCACACAGACACATACATGACACATTCATGTTATTACCTCCCCTCAATCTCAAGGAGGCTTAGCCAACTAGAGACTGCACACTCACACAGACACATACATGACACAGTCACGAATATAAGTCATTGAAACAAGGCATAGCATTGGAAGGAGGTGATGCAGAGCATGATGAATCAACCAAATAACAGCTGCTGGAGATGTAGTCGAAGTAGTTGATGCTGACTGCAACTGTACTAGACAATTGGTGACTTGAAAAACTGCAATTCTGAAGAGATAACCAAGCTGGAAAACGTCGAATAAGTTGTAAAGAAATTAAATATAAACACAAGCAGCACTAGCAATCAAAATCCACTACATATGTTGCATAAATTAATTGATGAAAACCATCAAGCAAAGATGCAAGATAAAATCTGAAGTGAAACATGCTGGCAGTTGATGTTGGAGCAGTAGTTGAGCATGTATAAGTATCAACATCGGTAATACTGTGAGTAGGATAAAATACCGCAACAACAGTTGATGCATATAGAAGAAGTAGTATTGGCATTTGACATAGCAGGGTGATATAAGGTGTAGTCTGACATAAGTAGTATAAAAAAATTGATTGCAGAGTTTAACAAGAGGAAATAACCACTTACTGCAATATCGCAGTACCCCGGTCACACTACGACAATCAGCACTTCTGCTACTTAGTACCCATCAGCATAATCAAACCAACTTAATTTGGAGCTCACACACAGCAACAAATATTCACGAGGAATAAGAAGGAAATATAGGTGCAGTAGGTGGTGTAGTAATATTCACGAATAATCAACATGCAGATGACACCTTTTGTTGCTCAAAACTGCACACACTAACATTAAAGTAAACCAGAAACCATCCACTAACAATTGTAGCTTGCAATATAGCTACAAAATCTCACACTCTTGCAATTCAGACTCAGCATATCACAGCATATCCCAGCATAACTCAGTTCAGGTTGGTGTAGCAGCAGAATTAGTCGGTTTAGAACTTTGCGTTGTAACTGTAGTTGACCAGTCAAAAAATAATTTTGCAGACACACTGCTTAGATTGTACCAGCAACTACCATAACAGGCTCAGCACCGTTACAAGCAGCAAGCACTAAGGGAATTGAATCATTCCAGCTATTGCATTCATTCATTCACTACATGTTGGAGATAGAGAGCTTAAGCCAAACTAAACCAAGAAGCAAACTGTTGAGGCTCAAGCACCATTAAAACATAGATGCATTAAAATTAGATAGCATCTTGGTGTGGCATGATAAGCAGGATGTTGCAGAAGTAGATAGTTGTTGTATGAAGAGTATAGTCACAGCTGCAACACAAGAAATCTTCATACCAGCTGGACCTTATCTATTCAATTCACATAATAGCTGAAGCAACTTATTGAAAAATCTAGTAACCTTTGAGTATTTTCCGAAAGGCCATAATTATTCACTGACATACGAAATAAATGTAAAGCACCATTGAAGCTGAAACTTCAACTGAATTATTCGAAGAGCATGAAAAGTAGAAAAACCACAGGTTGCACATTGAAAAAATAAATGCAAGCTGAAAACTAGGTTGTATACTGAGTGTATACAAACTCAACAAAAGAACTCCAATTTGTACTTAATGTAACTCAGCAACTCCAATTCGACGTTCAATTGCAGAAACACCATTAAGAAACACAAGATTCTTCAACACATATGTGAGGAATGCCTTGAAGTAAGATATGAGACCAACAACTTCTCAATCTTCTGCTGAATCCAATCAGTGGAACGACTTTAAGTTTTTACCCTAACTAGACCTTGGTGTAGCGGACTAGAACACGCTCAAACTATCTCGACATCATGAATCAAGAACAACAGATCTTTATGAAGAAATTAGATGCAAAGTACAAGCTAATTATGATGTATAAAGCAGTTGAAGATGAAACTGGATATAGTTGAGCAAGTGATGTAGAAATTGAACACATGAGATCAAATGTAAAGTAATCTAAACATGAAATTGAAGATTACCAATAGATACTCAATTCTAGTTAATGAGGTAAGAGATTTCAATCCAAACACCAACCAGGAAATTGAAATAACCAAGAGCTCAAACCCTAAAACTGAATTTTAGATCTAAAATACATGCTTAATCCTGTTTGTTGACGTAGCAGAGGTATCAACCAAATCAAAACCCTAATTCCAACCAGAAAACACCATTAATGGAGGTGGATGAAGAAATTTACCCAATGTTGTTGTAGATGTAGATAGAAATACATAGATGAGTTGAATTTGTTGCAAAACAAAGATGATTTGGTGAAATCAGCCTTCAATTCTCGATCTAAAGTAGCAGCAGAAGAAGATGATGAACTAATGGTGGTAGTGGTGATTGTTGAAGATGAAATAATGGTGGTTTTGGTGAAGAATCACAGGCTAGGATCGGTACCCTCAGAAATTGATGATTTCTGATTCTGATACCATAGTAACACAGGGAATTCCTGATATCTACATTGCTTACAATTTATCAATTTGATTGATTAGAAAAGATTAATGTTGTAGAGAGTCTATGAGAGTATATGTACTCGACTCTACAGACACGATGCCTCTCCTATACTTCTCACGTGCCACACACACTCATAATTATAATGCTCACACACTTTCACTCACACAGACACATACATGACACATTCATGATATTAGTTTACAATAATGAGAGTGAATACCGGACCTCTCTATCATGTAGTGATGGTGAAATGCAACATTTCATTACACTTGAGTGCCGATGAAATAAACCATTTCACTGCCATTTTAGTGGGGATGAAAATATTAATTCCAAACAACAAAAACCAATTGAAAGTTTCAACAATTTTAGGTTTTAAATCTTGGAGCACAACAATAAAACATCCGTAATTAACATCACTCTTTAACAGCACGTCACTTGACAAAATTGGGATGAATTGTCAATCTTTTTTTTCTTTGTTTTCGGTTGTTAGCATTTCACCACCACTACCCTAGTATAGAAACTAAGTATTCACGTTTCAAATGTAACGGGAATGCCTCATTTCACTACCTCTGGTTCGAACGAACCAACATTATGCATACAGATTTTATTCATCCATAATTCATTTACATAAAAACAAGAGAGAATCATGCTCATTTCTTTGTTTCTATTATACTCACGTATGTTTGATGATAAAGATTAACAAATTGCTATTATTATCTTAGGTTTGAATTGTTATAAAGATGCTCTTTTTATAATGGTTCTTAGCTAATTCTTCCACTCCCCGGATATGAACTACAGTAGAAACTCTTTAAATTAATAGCCCTGGGACCACAAAAATCTATTAATTTAGAGAGATTATTAATTTAGTGAGTTGAATTTTAGCTTATGCAAGCCTAGTTGGGATCATAAAATGTTATTATTTTAAGGAGATAATTAATTTAAAGAGTTTCTACTGTATTCACTATAACGGAAGTTGTGTGAGTTATCAAGAATTTCTATCGAGTTAACTTTAGAGGGTATTTCGTCCAGAATATATTGAAATCCAAATCATTTATAGATCAGCGAGCTGAGTACGAGTTTCCCACTCCCTTGATCCAAATACCCCCTCCCTATAACAAATTCGCATACATCGTCTACGTGATAAAAATTTGGATATGCCGAACAGGTTTGGGTCATTTACCAAATTTTCGGTTACATAATACTCCTTTCGTTACTAAAAACAAAGTCACTTTTTCTTTTTCAATTTGGCCTAGTTTTTTGTTAAAATGAAAAAGTATATATATAGTACCATTTCTTTTCATGAACGGAGGTAATATTTTTTTGGATCTGGAAATGATAGATTTGAACTATTATTGAGTTATGCAGTGGACTTTTATGTCACAATGATAAATTTACATCCATATTCCTTTAAATTCTTTATTATACTCTTCTTTTATTTCCTCCAAGGTTGCATCATCTTCAGCATTAAATTCGATGTTGTTAGTTTTCAAATCTTTGGCCCATTTTATTGCTAATTTTGCTCCTCTAGCTCCGCTGACTCCAGGGATATTGTCTTTGTAGCTTATTTCTGCCACCCATATTTCTGAATATGACATAGCAATCAGAGCATAGTTGGTATAAGAGTAAGAATTTAAATTTTCTTCCATGTTATGAGAGACCATGAAACTTATGCTAATAGTGATTCCAAATTTCTGCTTATGATCCCTGACAAGTCTGTCTATGTTATCTTGTTCATTTCTCTGGTATTAGAGAATGTTCAAGATATAACTTTAGCTATGCATGACATTGTCGAAAGATGAAAGATATTGTCTGATCTTGTTGGCAGTAGTAACGGCAAGACTAGTTTCACATCTAGCTTTCCAGATAAATCAACAAGTGGTAGCAACTATGGAGATCCAGTTGTTTTTATGATTCTTAGGATGATACCAAGAGTTGAGCCATTCAGAAAAGTTGCAGTTTCTCTAAAAATCTGATGTTGATGACCAAAGAGATTTGTTCAGACAACAGAAGCATATGGATGGGAGATTATGGTACGGGTTATATATCCTCCTTTGCGATGTTTCATAAGTTACATGTGGGATCAATGTAGCTGAAACTACTAGCAGTTTTACCATTTGTAGGCAGAATTTCATGAGCAAATTTCCGTATGAGCATTTGAATGAATAATGGGATGTGTCCAGTCTCCACATCTCTATCCAAACTGGGTTTTGGATATTTTCTTTGAACTTGTCATGGATTTTTTTTATCATATAAAGATTCGAATGTAAAATTCTCTTTAAAATTGAGACTCCGGACAATGGTATCTATCTTCTGATTATTGATAATGGTGTTCTTGATAGTAGTTTAATCCTCCTGTGAAGACCATATATCAAGAGTATCCAGATCACATTTCCGTCTAATGTTGATGAGTTGGTTGACAATAGTTAGGTTATTGGGGCAAAGTTGAGGCTTAGTAGTTATATTGTCCTTTTTTGGAGCCATATGTCTTCCCAGTTATAGGTTTCACATTTTAACCCTTGTCTCATCCAACTTTTTCTATACCTTACATCCATCGACCTTGTTTCAATACGTTGGTATCCTTTCAGAAAACCCTACTTTAGGGTGCGATTATGTTCTCCTTTTCCTTTTAAAATTAAAATTATATTAAAATAAAATAAAAAGTTATACATTACATAATTACGATTTATTTTGAAACAACCAATAGAAATATTGTATTACATGTACACTCTTCAGAGGAGTGTGCAAAAAATTGGACTCCCCAAATTAAGAGTAATAATTGTATTATAATAGAATGATACACACACGGGGGCCCTCAAATGGCTACCATCATAATATTATGTATGACGAAAATGGATGAAGGTTAAATTGTTATAAAAGGTTCCATTTAATCAAACGATCAATCTGCACTCAAAGATTATTTAAGAAAAAAAAATATACTCCCTCCGTCCCATTATTAAGTGACTTATTTACTTTTGGATTTCGTCCCACTATTAAGTGACATGTATCACTAAACAAGGAGATATTTCTAGAATTATCCTTTTAATTGATTATAAGAATATACATAATTTGATAGGCACGTTTGTATTCGTTAGTAGGTGCTTTAAAATTCTTTTCAATGGTATAAAGTTTGCGAACATCCGTGGTGTAGTTTCGGAGATAAATCATTTCAAAATTTCATTAATTATTATCCATAAGGGTATAATTGTAAAAAAAATGCTTAAAAATCTCTTTTCCCTTGTTTGCCTTAAAAATTGTGCAAACTTAAACTCGGTCACTTAATAGTGGGACGGAGGGAGTATTAAAGGATGATAATATTCATATTCCCATTGCAGCATTAGAAATGGATAAATGTACCCAAAATAAAGAAACTTACTCTTTTAGAAGTTGAGGAATGATCCAATGACATAGTTAGAATGACATTTGTTTGACATTTTGGCGCCATTTTTATTCTTCGTAAAAATCAAATATAATAAATATGTATTAATCTTTTTATGACATACTTCTCTTATAAAGATCTACCTTCCCAACAAAAATGAGCGTATTTCAAGATATAAAATCTCACTATCTGTAAATTTTAATTACAACCGATACTCTTCAACGTCTCTGAAAACACTCATTTTTGGTAGGAAGGTAGATCTTTATAAGAGGAATATGTCAAAAACATAATTACCTTCAACTTATAAGAAGAATATTTCGTAAATAATTAGCTTCACAAAGTATTGCATGTTAGAGCACTGCTCGGTCGAACTCGCAAGCGTTGCTATCTCAAGCTTGTTTGTCAAGTTTAATTTTCAAAACTATAAGTCTTGATTTCTAGTCTACTTATAGCTATGTCTCATATTAGGATAGAATGTGTAGTTGAGCTTTAGACTTCACGGCTTCCATCTATTGAAGACGAATAATATTAAGGGGAGTGTACGGAACTTCATCAACAAAAGGTATGTAGAGACTTGAAATCATCTATCACTCAGAAGTCTATTTCTATTGTATCTCCTATTGAGACAAAAGTCGTATAGCTATATAGACTTTACACTGCACACATTTGATATTTCGAGCTGAGTTTAACTTGCTTATATCTTTGTCGAAATATGTGTCGGAAAGATTTTTGCTTTAACCAAGTTCATCATTGTTCTTGACGAAAGTCAAAAGATGATCATGTGAAAATCACCTGGTAACTTCTTACATGATTTGTGTGAGACAATCATTTGATATAGGATCGGAATGTTGATCATTCGATTACTTGAAAATTGCTTTGAAGCTAATAGTTTTTGTGAGACATCTATTATCGTCTTCTAAGAATGTTTCAATAATTGAAATGAGAGTTAAGAGATAAAACCCATGTCTGGATACATTATGGTTTGTGTACTTAGTGTACGAACTGTTTTGTCGGAATTCAGGACCGGAAGTTTGCATACTCGTTCACAAATTTATTGAACTGTTTAGGTCAGGGTACTTAAGTTTACATACCCGTTTGCAAACTGATTTAACTGTTGAAGTAGTCCGTGAAATTTTGCGTACCCGTTCGAAAACGGTTTCAACTGAGTTCGGTCCGGAGCTAAAGTTTGCGTACTCGTTTGTAAACGGTCGGCTTATGACCAATGTCTGAAACTTAAGTTCGGGTACTCATTCGCAAACTTAAGTGGTTCAAGTTCTTAAATCGTTTAAGTATGATTTCATACTCATGAACAAATACATTTATAAATTAAGGAATGCAATCTTTGCAAACCGTGGCTAAACTGTCCATGAACTGATTCTTTTCAATCAAACCGATTTTGCTTCAGTTGTGTCCTGTATACTTCTATGAGAATATAAACAATTGAAAAACTCTATGAGTAACACAATTAGATTCATTTGATTATCAATTGATCCAGAAGTGTTAAGATGAACAAGGCTAAGAGAAAAGTGTTCATATGGCTAACTTCGGTTAACTGTTATGGAGCCAACTCAATGTACACTTTTAGGTACGTTACCCATATCTAAATGAAGGTATATATATTTCATTTGTGTGTAACAATCTAAGTTAATCTAACAGTTGAAAGATATTAGCTTGAATCTTAAATCAGGTTTCATCTAACAGTGAGTATTAATTGCTTGTTTCAAAGTTATCAAACCCTGATTTGAAGACTATATAGGGAGAACTCTAGCAACTGGGAAACCTAATCCCCACACCTCCTGTGTGATATTAGTTGCGACTAGAGTCGATTCTCCTTTAACCTAGATTTTCCTAAAACCATTATAGGTTAACGACTTAAATATTTCATTAGGATTCTGAAGCCAAACCAATTATTTTCTCTGTAGTTGTGTGTTATGATCTTACTTTGTTCTATCGTGTTGAGTATTATCTTCTCTAAGATTTTCTCTAGATTTATATCCGATAAGTAAGATGTAAAAAGTAATCACAAATCTCTTCATCTCATTCTTTGTGATTTCGCAATAACTTGTTCTACTACCATACAATTAAGTTATTGTGAGGTGACTGATATTACTAGGCTGCTCCTCGGGAATATAAGTCTGGTGTATCAATTGTTTCATGTTCACCTTGATTTATCAAAATATGAAACAAAAACTCGTAGGTATTTCTGTGGGAGACAGGTTTATCTATTCAGTAGACTTTTCTGTATGAGACAGATTTGTTTCTCAAGTCTTCGACTTTGGGTCGTAACAACTCTTAGTTATGGGTGAGATCATCTAAGGGAATCAAGTGCGTAGAGTCCTGTTGGGATTCAGAGGCGTAAGAAACACGACTATACCTTTATAATCAGTGTGAGATTGGTTAGGGCTCAACTACATTCTAGTCCTAAGTTAACTTGTATTAGGCTAGAGTATGTAGCGGCTTAATACAGTATGGTGTTCAAATTGACTAGGTCCCGGGGTTTTCTGCATTTGCGGTTTCCTCGTTAACAAAATTTCTGGTGTCTGTGTTATTTCTTTTCCGCATTATATTTTTTATGTAATTGAAATATCACAGGTTGTGTGTATTCCAATCAATTAAATAATCCAACCTTGGTTGTTAATTTATATTGATTGACGAGGAAATTGTTATTTGGTACCGTTCAAATTGGATCTCATAATAATCAAGCTCGCGGATTTCTATCTGTTTGATTTGCTGATTACATTGAGAAAAAAAGATATAACTCTTGGATGTACTTTCCTCGATTGAGTCTGACTGTCTAGTTGATTTTCTTGGAAATATATTGGAGTTAGTCCATACAGGTTGCCAAAACGAAATATTACAAGAAAAATGATGTCGAAATATCAGCCAAATGTTATTCTAACTATGTCA
Organism: Papaver somniferum; assembly: GCF_003573695.1. Classification (NCBI taxonomy): domain Eukaryota; kingdom Viridiplantae; phylum Streptophyta; class Magnoliopsida; order Ranunculales; family Papaveraceae; genus Papaver; species Papaver somniferum. The sequence goes on from NW_020625486.1 coordinate 1,476,863, forward strand.
TTGGATCCCCCCTAGAAATTGATTACAATTGCAATTGTATATGTCAAGGGAAAAATACTTATAGATGAGATAATGAACCAGAAAATTTCCTTTGAAGGAAACTGCAGTCACAAGGTGGTTACCACATACAAATTCGGACAACTAAGTACAAAGGGGAAGTGAATGAATTCAATATTTATTTATTTATTTTTTATTAAACTATCTTATTTTGAGTTTGAATCCATGTTAAACGAGTTGGTTATGTTTAAATTTGTATTGTGTTTCTATTTGTTATTACTTTCTCTTGTAACCAAGAATGTTTGACTCTTTATTTGCTATGATATGCAAATCCACTTCACTATATAAGCACATCTTTTTACAGATCACTATATATACAATGCTTGTACTTGACTTTGAAATAAATATAGAGTTGATAAATATTATACCGTTCTATATATTCTTGCTTTTAAGCTGATAAAGTCATTGTAGAAATTGTTTGTGACTTGATATTTAAATTATGGAGTACGAAGATCTGTCAAGAATTTTTTGAGCAGTGTAGATATTTTCTTGAAAAGGTTTTGCTTGTACTTAAAAAATATTTTCTTCCTGGTATGCTGGTACAGTAGTAGCGTTTCTTGTTGATTTTTTCAAGTGTTTTTAGTTTGTTTCCTAATAGGTGCGTCTAAATATTGTTTCAAGCATATTCTCATATTTTAACAAAGAAAAAACCTATGTTCATTTGTCTTTTCTTATTATTATTCATCATGCACTTACCTGTATGATTTTGTTTTAAGGCAGTGACAAGCTTTGCAGTATTTGTGGTCATAAACTGATAGAATGAATCGATGAGCACAAGGAAGCTCCGCTAAGAGGTATATATGTTGAGATAATTTGAAGGAATTTCAAATTGTGTAAAACAGTTGTAATTGTTTCATAGTGCGTCAACTCAATTTGTAATATTAAAAATTCTGAAATTTCCGATTGTGATCTTTTTTCTTCTTTATAATTATATAGTTTGAGACATTTATAAACAACATAAAAGCTCTAATTAATTAATTAATTAATTAAGAAACACTTGTAAAGGTCTTTTATCCGTCTCGAAAGTTTGGTATAGTGGAACTAAAGAATTTTCTGGGGTTAGTAGCGTTAAGTTAGATATGTCCAAAGCCTCTGATTTGTTGAAACCACGCAGCAACACATAACATTGTCAATAGTTTCAGAATACCTTCAGAGTTAGTAAGTTGGATTTTATCAATGGAAGCACAAATATATTCCAGTTCTTTAAATACTGGTGTTCTCGTGATTTCACCAGCGTCATTGCTTGGCGGAGTCGCATCAGATGCAAAAGTATTTAGGTCATGTATATCTTGATTTACCAACTCTTTCAACATACCATCGGCTTCTCTAGAAACACTTAATCCAGCAACTGCCATACCCGTTGTAGCCTCAAACACCGAAGGAAGATATATTATCAGCATGAAGCTTGTCGATACACCTTTTCAACAAAATTGATGCAGACAATACAATGTCAACAAAGTTATTCTGTTTAGAAGATACATAGTTAACTAATGAAAAAGTAACAATCAATATCTTCGGAATAGTGATCTCATCCGCCCTCTAAGACACCAAATTGTTTCAAGAAGAGCAAAGTTTTTATTTTTTTTATTTTTTTATTAAACTACCTTATTTTGAGTTTTAATCCATGTTAAAGGAGTTGGTTATGTTCAATTTCGTAATGTGTTTCTATTTGTTACTATTTTTTCTCGTAATCCAAGAATGTTTTGTTGTGATTAACAAATTTACGAGTCTTCAACTTGCTCGAGATATTTCCATTTACAAAAATAGAAAAATCTAGGTGTACCGTGAATGATCACTTCTTGGTATGGTGGAAAGTATACTTGAACTTGAAATGTCTAAAATCTAACACGTTTTAATTTATATTCGAACGCATGCATGTTTTTTCTTTTTAGTCAAAGTAGTTGTTACATTTATCCTTTGTATGTATATCGAACTTGTAGGTCTGGATCACATCTATGATCTTTCAGATGAGTCGAAGGTTCTCACCTCTCTCTGAACCTTGTCTTTCTTACATTTCTTTTTTCTTCCATGATGTGACTATTTTTATTGGGTTTCTTAAACTTTGTGTTTCTATTCCAGTATTAAGGATTATATTCATAGGTTTGGCTGAAAAACTCGTGGTTAAGTTGCCAAAGGGCATGTTTTTTTATTCTTCTTAATACCGGAAGAAACGCAGTTCCAAAAATATTTGAAGGTTTTTCTTTAATTCTTTGAAACACAAGTGTATTGTTCTTTGATATACTTTTTAAATTTTATATTATGGATAGTCCTAAATTCATACTCCATGTGGTGTTTATTATTTATTTGCAAGTAGTAAAAGTATCCGTGAAAAATTATGAATTTGACGAAAAAAAGTTATTATAAAACCTATAACTTAACTTGGTTTTTTTTCTTGTTGGATTTGACACCTCCCGACGGGTTTAAGAAGAACCCAAAACCTTACATATATGGACTTAACTTGGTTTTTTTTCTTGTGAGCAAAACAATAGTTCCACAAAAAGAAAAATAAAAGAAGTCTGAAATATCATTTATCTGCATGCGTAAGAATTTCACTCATTTATTTGTAGAAGTTTATAATTTTTTATTTTATTTTGGGTATGAATAAGAGCATAAAGTAACATAAAATAGTATGATCGCAGACAAAATTTTATCGAACTCAAAGTATGAGGACAAAACAAAACAAAACATTACAAAAAAAAATGTACCTGTCATGTGAGATTTGTAGTCGGGATAAGGACAATAACACTAGTTCCATCGTTAACATTAAACTCTAAAGAATGCTTGAGATCGATTGTTGATATCGAGAATGCTAAAGTCTTCCTAGAACCTGAAGTTATAACACCAACATCCTTTCCTTCCAGAAGAGGTGGAATACATTTAGCTTGAATCTGCAGTAGTATTTAAGATACATATCATTGCATATAATATCCCTTCGGAAGATTTGTTTCAAAGAAAAACATAATCTTAAAGTGCAACATTCTTTGTAAATTAGCAACAAAAAAAACAGTGTACAATAATGTTATATAATTCCATGTACATTCGACTCCATAGGTCATGTTATCTAACTTTGAGATAACAAAGGTTTTCCGAAAGGCTATCACAAGTGTGTCATGGCTCGCAAGTCGAGGGCAGTCATAAATCGATGGTCTTTCAGGTGGTTCAACAATTGGAACGAAGTACAAAAATGGAATCTAAACAGTAATAAAGAAAAAAATGTGCATAAATTAATCATATTGGTGGGGAAAAGATATTGTTATCCTTTTTCGTAAATTTATTTTTAAATATATGAATGCTGTGAATTTTTCATTATCAAACCAATTGTAAAAGGAATTGGCCAATTGGGTTCATATTTTTCCAAAAAAAAATGGTAAATTTTAACATTTTTTTCTTCAATAATTAGATTATATGATCGCTATTAATTTTAGTTTGAACTTTTCCAGACAACAAGGTAGAAATATTAATATAATTTAGAAAAATTTATAAAGTTAATACAACATTTAAACTAGGAATTCGTTATATCCATAATATGGATATTTTCATTTTCTTATCAACGGGATGATCAACTGATTATCACGTCTTTTCATAAACAAATTTACTATCGACGATTATCGTTAATATTGATAACAATTTTACTGATAAAGCTAGTTTATTTATTTTTTATTTTAAAAATAATAACTATTACCAATGTAACAAGTGTATTATTATTTCATGAAATACTCCTTATATGTAGTTTAAAATCTAGTTTAAGTGATAATGTATGTTCTTTCCTATTAAAAAAAAGTGTATTATTATTTCATTCCTATACTGTAGGTTATCCAAGTAGATATGCCATATATTTTCTTTTTCCAAAATTAAATTATAAAAAAACAACGAATTTTCCATCGTAACCGATATGATTTTTTTCTTTTATTTATATACACACTCTTTAAAGAAGTGTTAACAAAGTTAGATTCCAAGTCATCTAAAAAGGTCTTTACCTAGCTTGATTACAGTAATCCTAGGTAAATGCCCAACACGTCCTACTCGTAGGTGTGGACATGTAACCTACGGTAAATACTCTACACGCCCCAAACATGGTATTAGACAGTGATAGCAAGTTGTTAGATGGATGCACTTAGAAGTTGTTTGGGTGCACCCGAAAAATTAAACTTTTCATCTTAATTATATTTGGAAAGTATAAGTTAGACTGGAAGCTAAATGGGTATATGGATCCTATTTAGAAGGGAAGCATGTACAAACTAAGTTCTGAATCATAATTCTCAGTTTAGTGAGTTCGAGAAGCAACACGTCAACGTTTTTAAAATGGAAGTTACTTCGAAAAAGCAAACAACATCATGCATACACAAAAATGTAAGATGAAAATACGCGTATTTATAACTCTCCTGATATACTGAACATTAGGCATGTGAGCCCAAATGGTATTGAGCCTAAAACACGTACACATGGCATCAGGTCACAAGACCATAAATGGAACCTTCAATGCAATCTATTCTGCTCTAGTTTTCATTGAATGCTGACAAAAATATCATTGGGTATAAAACACACATATTTTGACTGTTGGTCAAGTTTTAGAGAATCAACAATGCGGTTGTACGTACTGTCACTGGGTCTTAAACCCTACAAATGGTGACAATAATATCATTTAATCCCCAACTTTACCCTGTTACATTTTATTTGTATTTTGAAAGAAAATGTGATCCTTTAACTTCATTAATATAATAAAACTCCATAAATTTTGTTTTTATACATTCTTGGAAAACATAACAAAATAGAAATATCTTGTATCACAGTAACAAATAAACTGTTAAACATCTTATGTATTAAACACATGATTTCAAAGAGGAAATCGATGATACTTGAGAAATAACCATTACATATAGCTTCTGGCACTCTGATTCAGAGAATTTTATTCTTCAGTAAGATAAAAATGATTCTAAAAATAATTTCATACACCAAGACACCATCATTACGATATAACTATTTATCTTGAACCATAATATAGACTCGCGTCACGCCGGGAAATATTTTGATCTCACATTACGCGATCAATTTTTGGACTCTCAGCCGTGTGTTGATGGTGGATTTTAGTTCAGGGCTAAAATTATAAAGCCAATATTTAATGCCCTGTCACCCTGCAAAGGGAAAGGCCTTTTAAGAAGTGATGAGTGCAGAAAACCTCCTCGCTTTATTTAAAGCAATTCAATATATATACATGAAACCAAGTAAGAATGGTACAGCAATCCCAGATATTCTGTGAATTCTGTTAGCATTATTAATTGAGGCATGATTTGCCTAGTATTTTCCGTTTTATGTTCTCAACCGAACTCTCATCATTGAAATGACATGACGATTAAGTGTTCACTCTCAGCAGAGTAGCATGAATCTCCCGAAGTGCCAATATTGAGATCTGCATGAAATACCCACATATGCTAAATCACTCTCTAACAAAGAGAATATTGCATCGACCCACTTTTGATTAAGGTTAGCTCGATCAAACATGTTGAAATTCCTTAAGGGAAACCTAGACTGTCCATATCAGTCTCAGAAACGACCACGACCGCACAAATTGGCCGCGCAATTTAACAATCCTAGCCAAATCCTGGAAGGAATGGGCAACCATCATGATGACCGTCGGCGGGCCCACCAGTGGTCCGACCAATCGGACCTTGCCCAAACACCTCCAAGCACCGTCAAACGCCAACCCCAAGTAGGGTGGTCGCGCTGCTGGAAAATGAATTCGAACGGACATGGACTTTCCATAGCAGTCTCAAAAGTATCATATCGTTCCAACTTTTCCAGCTTGGCTGGACGAGTTAGATTGCTTCAGCAAAAAGACTGTGAGAGCAATCATAGATGTTCCCAGGACAATAATCAAGAGTATTCATCCATGCTTTAGTTATCTCTCTTACCTATGTTTCAGGATTTTTTGAAGAGACTTGAACACACATAAGACCAGTTCATTATTATGGCTCTTCTAGATATTCTTATCCTTTACATTGACTAACAGAGTTCCTTTTTGAGACTTTCTTTTGCTACGTCTGAGAATTTTCTTAAGTTTCTATATAATCAGAGACAACGTAGAAATAAAGCAATTCTCACTTTTCTCGTTCGTCAAATTAGGAAGACAGGTCTTACAATTAGGAGAAGTTACATGATTACTAGACGAATCATGGTCATCTCTTGACATGTATTCGCGATCGAAAATTCTAATTTTTCCGACAAATGTGTTTCGCGAAAGAGTATTAAGGTTATTTCCCTCAACGATGGCATGTCTTTTAGATTCGTATCTGGATGTCAGCGATCGGAGGATTTTCATCACAATTTCCTTTTCAGGAATGATCTTACCCAATGCATATGATGCATTAACAATTTCAGACAGTTTGTGATAAAAATCGTCGAATGAATCTTCTTCTGCCATATAAAGGTCTTCCCATTCCGAAATAAGGTTTTGAAGCCTAGCTTCCTTTTCACTGGGGTTACCTTCCAAAACGCTTTCTAAAGCATCCCAAGCTTCTTTAGACATAGTGCACGAGGCCACATGATGTCTAAGATTTGGGGTAATAGCAACCCGTCGGAGTTTTTCGTTGCAGCAACTAACTCGGCAGTATTGTACATAAATAAATATTTTGGAACAACAAAATCACTTTCCATAACAACGGGAGTCTCATAGACATTCACAACATATATCCATGATTGGAAGTCATGCGGCTTAAGAAATGTACGCATAACAACTTTCCACCATAGATAGTTTGAGACATCGAGGACTGGTGGTACGTTTACAGAGATAGTACTTCCGTCCATAGAGTCAGATCGCTACAAACACGGACTTGTAAGGTCTCAAACGTGTTTGCCTGCTCTGATACCAATTGAAAAAGCGGGGGTTTAACAACACCACCCAATATTTCTCTTAGCAATCTGTATGGACTAACTCCAAAATAATTTTCTAAAGAATCAACTAGACAGTCAGACTCAATCTAGATTAAAGTATCTTAAGGAGTTAATATCTCTCACTTGTTTTGATTTACTCAAGATAAAACAATAGCGAGTCTTTAATCAAACACGAGGAATAACTTGGACGGTACCAAAGACAATTATCCAAGGATCAATCAATATCAATCAATAACCAAGGTTGGATTTCCAATTGATGATCTTAACGCACAACCTGTATGATTTCAATTATACAAAATATAATGCGGAAAGAAATAACACAGACACCAGAAGTTTTGTTAACGAGGAAATCGCAAATGCAGAAAAACCCCGGGACCTAGTCCAGATTGAATACACACTGTATTAAGCCGCTACAGACACTAGCCTACTACAAGCTAACTTCGTACTGGACTATAGTTGAACCCCAATCAGTCTCTCACCGATCCAAGGTACAATTGTACTCCCTACGCCTCTGATCCCAGCAGGATACTGCGCACTTGATTCCCTTAGATGATCTCACCCGCAACTAAGAGTTGCTGCAACCCAAAATCGCAGACTTGATAATAAACAAATCTGTCTCACACAGAAAAATCTATCAAAGGATAAATATGTCTCCCACAGAAAAACCCTAGGTTTTGTTCCGTCTTATGATATGAAATCAAGGTGAACAGGAACCAATTGATAATCCAGTCTTATATTCCCGAAGAACAACCTAGACAATCAATCACCTCTCAACGATCTTTCTTGACTACACAAGAAGATGTCGAGGAATAACAAATAGTGAGACGAAGATGTTTGTGACTTCTTTTATCTTGCCTATCAGAGAACTCTCACGATCTCAATCCAATCAATAGATTGTACTCGTACGATAGAAGATGCAATATCAGATCACACAACTACGATAAAAGTAGTATCTGTCTGGCTTCACAATCCCAATGAAGTCTTTAAGTCGTTAACCTGGTTTTAGAGAAGAAAAGCAAAGGTTAAAGGAGAATCGACTATAGCGAGCGCACTAGTATCACACAGGCGTGTGGGGATTAGTTTTTCCCAATGCTAGATATCTCCTTTATATAGCCCTCAAATCAGGATTTTCCCTTAGTTACAAAGCAATCCATATTCAGCGTTAGATGAAAACTTGATTAAGATTCAAGTTAATATTTCTCAATCGTTAGATCGAAAACTTATCTTGTCACACACACTTGGGTATCAGTTTACTGGGTTTGTGAAAACCATGCCCAAACGTGTACGTGTATGTTGGTTCAACATAGTAACCCAAAAGGTTAACCATATGAGCATCTCATATTAACCTTGTTCCTCCTCACCATAACTAGTTCAATTGACTCAAATGAACTAGTTAGAGAGTTGTTCAATTGCTATGAGATCTAATGTAACTACACAAGACACAATTGAAACAAAGATGATTCGATTCAATTGAATCGACTCATGAACTTTATAGCCACGGTTTGCATAAAGCATCCCTTAGTAATTTAAGTTTCATGTTCAGAGCACATTTTAGATCATAACCACTTAAGATCGCAAACAAGTTTGCGGACTTAAGATAACCGGCAAAGTTTTCCAAACTCAGCAGAAAATCTCGACAAGGAGACTTCAGCCAGTTCGCGGACTTACACGCAAACGAGTTTTTGGAAATCCCAGCAGAATTTCTCGGGAAGAGAAAGTTCGCCAGTTCGCGGACTTGTACTCACGCAAAATATTTTCCGGTTTCACTTGATTAACAAAGTTCGCAAACTTTGGTTCAAGGAATAGGACTTATGCACATATGTGTTACCACATAATGCTTATATCCATCATTGGTTATATAGACCTAAACTCTCATTCCAATCACTGAAACATTCTCAGAGGACGTTATTCATTCGTTATTCACAGACCTTTCTCGTCAGAGCAATCTCCAAAGTAATTGAAACTTTTCATGACTTTCGTCACTAGGTGAAGATAAACCAGATCAAATAGAAACGCTTTTCCAACACACGATTTCGAGAAAAAGATAAGTAGAGTATACTCATCTCGAAATGTTAAGTATGTATGATCCAGTCTATATAGCATACGACTTTTGTCTCATAAGAAGTAGGAGATATAATAGATATACTTTTGAGTGATAGATAAGTTCAAGTTTCCACATACCTTTTTGTTGATGAATTTCCATGGTTCCTTGAGTAGATCTTCGTCGTTGTATGATGAATCGCCATGAAATCCTTGAGCTCAACTACACTTTTATATCCTAGTCCGAGACTTATCTATAATAGACTATAAATCAAGACTCATAGTTTTGATCACTAACATTGACAAACATGCTTGATATAGCAACGCATGCAAGGTCGACCGAGTTATGCTCTAACAAACTCCATAAATAACTTAGTTATTTAACATAATAGCACATCATGCTATTTTTTTGCGGCAGGTCCCACGACTTGACCCACTCATTCGAGACATCAAACATGTCACAAACTGGGGGATACTTACCGGGGTATTGGTCTGGCGGTTTACAGCGTGCGGCTTGCAACACGCCCATTACGAGAACGTGTCAGTAAAAGATAAACGGTTAACGTGATGAGGGAAAGTGGGAAAAGACGTGATCGTGTGGCAATCACCATCCCTACACGACCCCACTAATCCATCACTTAACTTCTTCCACTTCCTACGAGATGAGGATTCAACTCAAATGACTTGTATAAATAGGTTCTTCGACCTATTTTCAAACACACAGAAAACCAAGTTGTTGTTAACACCGTATCCAAACACACCAAGAACTGATAGCTTACATTGTGAAAGCCAGTTCAACGTTCTGATACAAGTCATAAACAACTAACACCTTCACAATCTCAAACACCTTCTTCGCTTCCCTCCCTAAGATCAACCCTTCTCCTTCACTTTGTGACCCAAGCAAGTGTGTAACGACAATTTCTTGGTTTAGGACAGAATATTACAGATTGATCTCTCGAATCTAAAGTACTCCAGTGTAGTGTATTTGTTTAGGGTTTAGTTTCGTTTGTCATCAACACACCCAAATTTACCAAAAATAGCAGAATCAGTTTTCACTCATAAACAACTGGCGACCACAGTGGGAGATTGATCTCTCGGTTGCAAAATCAATATTCATTCCAGTTTTCTCAATTTAAAAAGGGTGAATCTTAGATCCAATTCAATCATTAAGTTCAATTTAGATTCAACAACCAATTTCAATCCTGATGTTCCATTCGCTAAGAAGCTTCACAAAAATGCATTTTCAAGCAATGCTATAGGAAATGCCTTGGATGGCGGAGCACCAGTAAATATCCCAGATGAAAGGACCAGAAATCCACGTGAAGACATAAGGAGACGTGGCTAATACCTAAAAGAGCACAACGGTATCTCTCGAAGGTCCGGATGAAGAAACCGATTTCTCTGCAACACCACGAGTGTTGTATGGAGCAAGCCAGAAATGCCTCAAAGGGTCCACACCCAAAAAGTGAAGATTCGAGTAGCTATTGTTCCAGTATGGATATAGTCGAAAACAAATCTCAACATCATTGGAGTCCCAGGAAGACACCTGCAGAGATCACAAAAGAAAAAGTCTATCTCTATTCCACCACTGCTACCAATTTAAAATCAGGAGAATCCGCTATCACTTCATCAACAAAAAGTGTAGATCCAAAACATGGCGTAATTCCGAGAATTCGTACATCTACAATAAAAAAAAGAGGCTTGATCCATCTTCAAAACATCATAAAGGATTCGCCTATTATGTCAATCTGGATAACAACGAGACACTCCCTTAGGCGTGACACCTCCAATCACCGGAGCCATAGCCGCCGTCGCCACCAATATTTCTTTGAGTGTAACACCCCCGGTCGTTACTAGAGCTACTGCCACTTCCCCATCAGGACGAGAGACCGGATGAGCCAGAGGAGGCCAACCCCTATCATTGTTGATTTGATGGAAAGACGAGAAGTTCTCCCTAATGTTCAGACGGACATGACTACAACTCAGAAAGAGGTACTCACTTTCCTAAAGACCTTTATGGAGCGACTACCACAAGATCCGCGTCATCCCATAGAAGCAATGAAGATCACTTTCAACACTTTTGGTGCAACAACTTCAACGGGCGTGCATTCATAGATGAAGAAGTTCGTGTTTCTCCTGAGCACTCAAGGGAAAGAATCAGCCGTCCAATTTCATCACACGTGAGTATCTAGAACGACTTCTCCAGAATTGAGGCAACGAAAACCCGATAGACCTGCACCAGCATCAGCCTCCTTATCCTCCTGATGTGCAAAGAGTTTATCTTTCGAGAGGATACTCCTCTCCTTAATTTACTTTTATGACGGAACTGGTAATGCTCGTGGACACATCTCTCGTTTTCTGGAGTCATTAGGAGAGCACAAATACAATCATGTCCTCTGCTTGAAAGAGTTCTCAAAGTCACTTACCGGGAGAGCGTACACCTGGTACAACAATATTGTACCAAACAATGTATCCAACTGGTGTGAGATGGTGACTGTATTTATTCGTACCCGAGCAAATCACCTTTTCAGATTAGGGGAGGATGTTCCAACGAAACAATGAGCATCCAAATGATTATATCAAGAGGTTCACGATCCAGGCACTGGATTGTCACGATCCAAATATGATTGAACAACGATTGGTGAAATTATGCATTAATAGGATGATACCCATCTATCATGCTATGCTGGAGAATCTACAATTTCAGACATCCTCTGAACTTCGTGAAACTGTTAAACGCTCTACTACAATAGCACTTTCTCTGCTAGAAAGAACCAGGACTACCAGGAATGAAGAGCCTCATGATATTCGTGGAAGCATACATGTCACCAACAGGCAATACAACCTTCAGCTTTCTGTAAGCAACTTCACTGAAGCAGTAAGAGGAAAACCACCGAGATACAACATCCTGCGCGTCCAAATCCACCGAATCCAACCTCAGTACCACATGCAGTCTATCATAATGATAAAGAAACATCCGAGATATACCATATCTGGCTTGACGACAACAAAATCGGTGAGGGACGTGATGAGTGCTAAAAAGTGCATATTTCTATATATTTTTCTTGGCATTTAACTCATCTTTTGTGCATTAATTCTACATTTTATCCCATATTCTGTGTTTTCATTGTTTTCAAGAATAAATACTTTTCTTAATTAATTTTGCATTTTTAGGTACTAAATAAAGTCTGGTTATCTCACGGAGCGAAAAGAGCAAAGGAACGGCAAAGACTCTCGCTAGGAGGAAGCGAAGAATGATGTTTGCAAGAGCCGGATCAACTAGAAGTGGGCTTGAAGAGGAAGAATTGTTTTTAAAGAAGATATGGGCTTGGAATACCCAAGGCCCAAAACCCTTACCCAAATCCATTTCCATTATCCATACCCATCTCCATCTGAAGCCGTCAGTTTTGTCGTATCTCATCATCCAGCGGTCGCTTCTATCGCGTCGTTGGATCATTCCGTTACCTTTTCATCCTACGCTTTCGCTTCGCTGAGCATCAACCTTTGATACACCCGCCTCACACCCTAGCATCGGAACCTATACCTTTCACCCAAACACTCCCTTCCCTTCTTCCCATCAATCTTCTCTTCCCCAAATTTCTTTCTTCTTCCCCCGACAACAGTCTGCAACTCCATCCCTTCACCCTCTGCGCCACCATCTCCATACCCTGTCCATCACCAAAAATCCCATAAACCCATTCCCTAGTTGCCTCTCTTTCTCGTTCTTAGCACCCACACACCTTAGGTGCTACAATCAAGACAGAGATGAAACTAGGGTTTCATCATAGTTGAAGAGGAGACCCAAATCGAGGAGTTGAGCCAGCAGACAATAGCAGAAGAGAGATGGGTTCGACAGAGGAGACAAATTCAGGGCATGGGTAAGTTGAGTAACCCAAAAAAATTGTCTACTGCTACTTTTTGTGTAACCCTAATTTTTCTTTTGGGTATAAAAATTGAAGAACTGTAACAACATTGAGTCATCTCTGGGCTAGCCAGTGAAAAATATTTGCAATCTATTTTCATTTTCCAAATTCCATTTTAGCTACAGTTGATTGTGTGCAACCTGTGTGCATGTTGTATCTTAATTTAGCTTATTTGATGAATGTTGTTGCTAGTTACATGTTTAGCATGAGCTAAACTGCATTAGGCTGAGGCTCAGTTGAAGCCTTATGCACTGTCAAATGATAAGTTGCTAGGATAGTTAACTCCTTGCCCTGTTTTGCTTGAGCAATGGGAAGAGATTGATGCTCATAGTGCCTGTGATTGATTGTTCTGTCAAAAGACAGTCAATGCTAGGGGCAAACTAGTGAGCAAATTAGTTTTCCTCCCATTCTAGATGTATGCATAGGATATTCAACTCAACCTAGAAATATGTTGTTTGATTAGGACACAAGGTGGATCCTAAGCCTTGGCTTAACCACAATCCCATTTCAGTCACTTACAATTTCAGTTCTGTTTTGGTTCCCTGCTAAATTTACCTTCCTTCACTGTTTTTCTTGCATTTTGAAGTTGTTGTGCACTGAAATCAGTGCACAAACTCCCCCTGCCCTTGGCTTACAGCCTTGGTTCCCTGCTATTGTTATTTTATATCCTCTGCCATTTAATCTTTGATGTGCTGCCATTGTGTGTTAACTGCTTTGCTTTGTTAACTGTTTTAGTTCTTTTCATCTGCCAAATTACCTTGCTTTGCTCACTGCCACAGTGCTTTGTGCCTATTGATAGCTTAGGAAAACTTCTTGTATGCTCCCACTCCCTGTGGACTAACCCCTACTCATCCCTATACTATAAAGCTTGGCCTTGTATACTTGCAAGTTTTGTGTGCAACCCCATTTCCACACCAAGTTTTTGGCGCCGCTGCCGGGGAGCTGGCTGCCATATTTTTGAAGTTTTCATTGATGTTCTGTGGCCTTGTTGTGCTTGAAGCTGTTGTGGCCTTGCTGTGCTTGAAGTTGTCTGAGATCATTGCAATCTTGTTCACTTGCAGGTGCTGTTGGAGCTGGTGCTAGGAGAAGCTGCCTGACCCTGGTGCAGCTTCTGTTGCTGGAGCTGTGCTGTATTTTTGTTGTTGCTGTTGCTGTACTGAGTTGCTGCTGCTGCTGCTGTTGCTGGAGCTGGTGAACCAAGCCTGCTGCTGCCAAGCCAAAGCAACTGGGCTGCCAACTGAAGCTGCTGGGCTCTGCCTTCTACTGGTGGGCTTGTACTTCTCTGAACTGGGCTTCACCAACTTCAACTGAACTGGGCTTGCCAAGCGCTGCTGGGCTCTGCCTTCTTTTGTTGCTGGGCTCGTGGTCTTCTGTGAGCTGGGCTTCGTTGCTGCTGCTGCTGGGCTTGAGCGTGAGCTGCTTAGGACGATCCTAAAGCCCAACTGGGCTGTGCAACTAAAAGGGGACTAAAAGCCTATTTTTGGGCTTCCCTCCAAAAATCAAGTAAGCCTAACCCATGAGTTAACCCACTTGGGCCTCATCTAAATTCAAATTCGGGTTTGTAATAATTAATTTAATTATTTATTTGGGATTGTAATAATTTTTATTTTCCTTTATTTTCTTTTTCTTTTTTTTTATTATTTGGGACTGTAATTATTTTTTGTCTTTATTTTTCTTTTATTTTTCTTTTTCTTTTTCTTTTTCTTTTATGGGCTTGTCTTAATTATTATTATTGTTTTTATTTTCTTTTATGGGTTGTGCTAATTTATGCTAGGTTTAGTTCAATTTTTTTTCCAAAGCCCAATTTTAAACCAAAAACAAAATCCCTTATTAAAACCAAAACCCACTCAAAACCAAATCATCAAAACCCATTTTAAACCAAAATATTGGGCCTTTTTGTGGTCCAAAAAAAAATTGTTTCCGATTGCTCTGACTAAAATGTTAGTTAAGGTACCTACTAGGACATGATTGTGACATACAGAGACCAAACAAACAGACTTGTTAGAATTAACCCAGACGAACCTATCGAAATTCTAAGTTCTGAGGGAGACAGTCCAGATCAACCAGAAACAATGGGAGAACCCCGTACCCTCAAGGATTATATGTACCCAACTAGAGCCAGTCAACCTTCTTGTATTGTGCTACCCGAGGCTAATGGCCATTATGAGCTGAAATCAAGCACAATACAGATGCTTCCTATTTTTAGAGGTATTGAGAATGAAAACCCTTACCACCACGTGAGAGAATTCGAGGAAATTTGTGGAACTCTGCGTTTCACTCAAATGTCCGACGAAACCCTAAAGTTAAGGCTCTTTCCTTTCTCCCTGAAAGATAAGGCAAAGGCCTGGCTTTATGCTTTACAGCCTCAATCCATCATGACATGGGATGACCTCATAAAGGAGTTTTTCAAAAAGTTTTTCCCAAATCACAAGACTGCGACAATTCGTCAAAGTCTAAATAGCTTTGTACAATTAGAGGGTGAGACCTTAGCTAGATACCTGGAGAGATTCAATGAATTATTGCTCCAATGTCCCCATCATGGTTTTGAAAAATGGAGACTTATGCAAATTTTGTATGAAGGTCTAGATGTGTCCACCCGAACAACGGTTGAGTCAATGTGTAATGGTCTATTCGTAGACAAAACTGCTGATGCGTCTTGGGACTTCTTGATGGAAGTAGCTGAAAAGACGCAACAGTGGGAATCCATCCGTGAACCCAGAAAGACTACATCCGAAGCTAAGGCTTTTAGGATTGAAGCAGATTTCGAGGGAAGAGCAAACATGGCATCAATAGTTAGGAGATTAGAAGAGTTAGAACTACATAAAAATTCAAAACCTTCCACCACTACTCTCCGAGAACATGTCGCTTCATCTGTATGTGCCGCTTGTAACGATCCCAACCATCAATTCCAAAATTGCCCCGATTTGCTTGCAGTCCAGGAATCTAGGCTTGAACAGGCACATGCCATGTTTCAAAAACAAGAGCATAACCCCTATTCACAGACCTACAATCCAGGATGGAGAAACCACCCTAACTTTTCATGGTCCAAAGGACCCACTCAGGGAGGACCATCCCAACCCAATCAGAGCTATCAAAACAATCAGGGATCTCAGAACAATCAAGGTTATCAATATCCTAGGAACCCTCAACAACAATCAAACTCTCAACAACAATCATATCCTCAACACAATACCGACAAGAGATTATCCACCCTAGAGGAGATGGTCCAGAGTCTGGTGCAAGGTCAGAAAAATCTTGATCAAAAGATGAGTCAAATGTGCGATTCCATGAGCGAGAGAGAAAAGGGTACACTTACTAGCCAACCCCAACAAAATCCAAAGAGGATATTTCAAGCAGGCACATCATCTTGCAATGAAACCTCACACGATCAAGTCCATGCCATTACCACCCTCCGAAGTGGTAAAGTCATCGAGAACAACGTGGGCGAACCTAATGAATCTGATACAAATTCCACGCTGTCTCCACAACCCCAGAAAACCAAAGAATCTGAGCAAGTTGGAAAGCCTGACAATTCTACTGCTGTGAATGTCCCTTTGCCAACTCATTCTCCTGTTGCCCCATTTCCTCAAAGATTGATCTATCAACAGAAAAGTACCCATTATAATGAGATGTTAGATCTGTTCAAAAGAGTCAATATCAACATTCCTTTTCTTGAGGAAATTAGGCAAATCCCGGCATATGCTAAATTCCTCAAAGACTTGTGTACTCAAAAGCGCAAGCTTAATGTGCACAAACGTGCTTTCTTAGCTGAACAGGTGAGTTCCATCATTTTGAACAAAACTCCACCCAAGTTTAGGGACCCAGGATGTCCAACAATTTCTTGCACTATAGGAGAACACACGGTCGATAAATCATTATTAGACCTAGGTGCAAGTGTTAACCTTCTGCCATATTCTGTTTATGAGCAGTTAGGTCTTGGGGAGTTGAAACCAACATCTATCACTCTACAACTGGCAGACCGATCTGTCAAGATTCCTCGTGGAGTGGTCGGAGACGTTTTGATCAAGGTTGACAAATTCTATTTTCCCGTAGACTTCATTGTCTTAGACACTCAACCTGTACAAAACCCAAACTGTCACATTCCTGTCATCTTAGGACGTCC
The DNA here is from genome assembly GCF_003573695.1 of Papaver somniferum. Taxonomy (NCBI): domain Eukaryota; kingdom Viridiplantae; phylum Streptophyta; class Magnoliopsida; order Ranunculales; family Papaveraceae; genus Papaver; species Papaver somniferum. Next base: position 1,493,894 of record NW_020625486.1, read on the forward strand.
TTTCTTGGCTACGTCCAACGCGATCATTAATTGTCGTAATGGAGTGTTGAAACTGTCTTTTGGCAACATGACGGTAGAATTGAATGTGTTCGATATTAGTCAACAACCTGTGAATCTTGATGATGATGATGTGCATGAAGTTAATATGATTGAAGGATTAATACAAGATTCGTTGACTAACATTCTATCCGTCGACCCCTTTCAAGCATGTATGGAGAACTTTAACTCTGATTCCTATGATGATGCATACTGTAGTGACGTCCTATCTCTGCTCGAATCTGTACCTCAAATGGACGTCACTGAAAGAAGATATGAAGTGGAACCACCCTTACTCTCTGATTCCAAGCTTGTTCCATCCATTGTTGAGCCACCCAAGCTTGAATTGAAAACATTGCCTAGTACGTTGAAGTACGCATTCCTAGGTTCTTCTGATACTTTACCTGTCATTATTTCATCATGTTTAGACACGGAACAGGAAAGTAAGCTTTTAGAAGTACTTAAGGAACATAAAGAGGAGGCCTTAGGATGGACCATCTCAGACCTCAAAGGAATAAGCCCCACCATTTGCATTCACCACATTAATCTCGAAGAGAATGCCAAACCATCTAGGGAAATGCAAAGGAGACTTAATCCTAACATGAGAGATGTAGTCAAAGGAGAAATCCTGAAACTACTTGATGCGGGTATCATATACCCAATACCAGAGTAAATGGGTTAGTCCCATTCAAGTTGTGCCTAAGAAGTCAGGCATTACTGTAGTTCAGAACGACAATGAGTTAGTCCCTTCACGTACAACCACAGGATGGCGAGTATGTATCGACTACAGAAAGTTGAACACAGTAACTAGGAAGGATCACTTCCCGCTCCCTTTCATAGACCAAATGCTAGAACGTGTGTCTGGACACAGTCACTACTGTTTTCTAGATGGCTTTTCCGGTTATAACCAAATTCACATTGCACCAGAAGATCAGGAAAAAACTACGTTCACGTGTCCCTTTGGGACATTTGCTTATAGACGCATGCCCTTTGGGTTGTGTAATGCACCTGCTACTTTTCAGCGATGCATGATGAGCATTTTTTCTGACATGATAGATAGTTTTCTCGAGATCTTCATGGATGATTTCTCCGTGTTCGGTTCTTCGTTTGATAAATGTTTAAGACATCTTACCCTTGTGCTGTCCAGATGTAAGAAAAGAACCTTGTTCTAAATTGGGAAAAGTGCCATTTTATGGTGAATTCAGGAATAGTTCTAGGACACATCATCTCGGAAAAGGCATTGAAGTAGATAAAGCTAAAGTAGACCTCATCCGACATTTACCAAAACCCCGCTCTGAGGGAAATTCGATCATTTTTAGGTCATGCTGGTTTTTACCGGCGATTCATCAAAGACTTTAGCAAAATCTCAAGACCTCTGTGTAGTCTACTGCCAAAGATGTTACCTTCAATTTCGATGATGCTTGTGTGAAAGCTTGGGAGGAATTAAAAACTCTTCTCACCGCCGCTCCTATAGTCCGACCACCCAACTAGGAACTACTTTTGAACTCATGTGTGATGCCTCTGATTATGCTGTTGGTGCTGTTTTAGGACAGCGTGTTGATAGACTACCATACGTGATATACTACGCTAGCAAAACCCTTAATGATACTCAACTCAATTACACAACTACCGAGAAGGAATTGCTTGCTGTCGTTTTCGCATTAGACAAGTTTAGATCTTATCTCATAGGATCTAAGATCATCATATACACTGACCATGCGGCTTTGAAGTATCTTCTTTCCAAGAAGGATGCTAAAGCTCGCCTTATTCGATGGATACTCTTATTACAGGAATTCGATCTCGAAATCCGTGATAAGAAAGGTTGTGAGAATGTGGTTGCTGATCATTTGTCTAGATTAACCATTGAGTCTATTGATGAGTCCATGCTAATAGAGAATCATTCCTGATGAGCAATTGATGTCTGTATCAGACCTTCCTTGGTTTGCCGACATTGTTAACTACCTCGCTACAGGTAGGATGCCCTCACGTTGGTCGAGACAAGACCGCTATAAGTTCTTGGCTGAAGTTAAACATTTCCTTTGGGATGACCCATATTTGTTTAAGTACTGCCCGGACCAAATCATTAGGAGATGTGTCCCCAACACTGAACAGAAAGATGTGATATCTTTCTGTCATGACCAAGCATGTGGAGGCCATTTCAGTGCCAAGAAAACCGCTGCAAAGATCTTGCAGTGTGGATTCTATTGGCCATCATTGTTCAAGGATTGCCATGATTATTGTGTTGCTTGTGAACGCTGTCAAAAGCTAGGAAGCATTTCGAGGAGAAACATGATGCCATTGAACCCCATTTTGATTGTGGAGATTTTTGATGTTTGGGGGATCGACTTCATGGGTCCATTCCCTATTTCTGACGGTAGATTGTACATCCTAGTCGCAGTTGATTACGTTTCTAAGTGGGTAGAAGCCATAGCAACCAGAACAAATGACCACAAGGTGGTACTTTCATTTCTAAAGGAAAACATATTTGCACGTTTTGGTACCCCTAGAGCTATCATCAGTGACGGCGGTTCACATTTTCGTAACAAGTACTTTGAGTCTTTAGTACGCAAGTATGGCATAACTCACAAGGTTGCTACTCCGTACCACCCTCAGACTAGTGGACAAGTGGAAGTTTCTAATAGGGATTAAGCACATTCTGGAGAAGACGGTAACCCGTCCAGGAAAGATTGGTCATTGAGATTGAATGATGCTTTGTGGGCCTATAGAACAGCTTATAAGACACCAATTGGCATGTCCCCCTATCGTCTAGTGTATGGAAAGCCGTGCCATCTACCTGTGGAATTAGAACATCGTGCCTACTGGGCAATCAAAGAGCTGAACTTCTCTCTGGACGAAGCTGGAATTCAAAGGAAACTTCAACTCAACGAGTTGGAAGAATTGAGAAATGAGGCTTATGATAGTGCCAAGTTATATAAGCAGAAGATGAAGATGTTTCATGATAAGCGTATTCTGCGCAAATCCTTCACTCCTGGTCAGAAAGTCTTGCTGTATGACTCCCGATTACATCTTTTTCCAGGAAAACTGCGTTCCAGATGGAAGGGTCCGTACCTAGTACGCACAGTTTTTCCTCATGGAGCTGTAGAGCTGGAGGATGTCTCCAACAAGAACGTTTTCAAAGTCAACGGGCAGAGATTGAAGCCATTCCTTGAACCATTCCCCCCGACATTGAAACAACCAACCTGGAGGACCCGGTCTATGTGGACTAAACTGGTCCACTCTTTCCCTAAATAACCAAAAGTTTCCAAAGTTTCCAAAACCAAAATTTTTCTTTTTCCCATCAAAACCAAATGTTTTTCCCATAAAAACCAAAGTTTTCCAAATGTTTCCCTAAAAACCAAAATTTTTCTTTTTCCCATCAAAACCAAATGTCTCCCGACAAAACCAAATTTTTCCCAAAAAGTCCAATCCCATTAAAAACCAAATTTTCTTGTAGATAATGTGTTAGTTAATATTTATTCTTTTGTATATTTTTGCTCATCCACTTGTGACTCCTGAATAGTTGGATTTTTGCCTTGAATAACGGAGTTAATATTGCTTTCGCCGAAATCGGGTATTCTCTCTTTTTACTCTACTCAGCATGTTCCTCTTCATATGTTGTTTATAATTTGTTCATATTTTGAAACATTGAGGACAATGTTTAGTTTAGGTTTGGGGGTAAAGTAGATACACGATAATATGCCATAATTGAAAACAAAACTCCATCTTTTTGAAAAAAAAAAAAAAATGAAATTAAAAATTAAAAAATGAAAAAAAAAAAACATAAAAATGGAGCTCATTTACCTTGAAATGTTGACTCTTGTGCAAATATGTAATTTTAGGAGTCTTAGTCTAGATATTTAGGCACCCTGATTCTAGCACAATTCACATAGTGATAAGAAATTTGCACGCGCACGATCTACCAATACATGTATCGATCTTCAAGGTGTTTGATAGGAAGTCACGATTGCCAATCACTTTAGAATACTGAACGAAACTTGACTAGCTTGTTCTTTGGTTGGTTGGGATAGAAGGTGGAGGTTACATTAAGAAAGACAACCATCGAATTTAACTGGGTGCATCAAAAAGGGCTACCTCTTGCAAAGTGTCATGTAATTTTTTGTTTCTTTTTGTTATGTATCAAAAGTGTTCATTGTTCCAAAAAAAAAAAAAAAAAAACGATGTATATTCAAAAAAAAAAAAATCAAAAAAAAAAAAAATCAAGTATTTATCAATTCCATCCTCTCTTGTTCCAAAAATAAAAGAGAGTAGTCAATGTAAAGAGTCATTTTGTTGTTTCATTGTAAAAGCAAGGAGGGTGTATGCCATTGATGTACAACGCGAGTAATTGTGAAATCCTCCTACTCATTCACAATTCTCGTAAAGTCCGGACAGCTAGCTAGATTTCGACCTTGGTTCTTAGCCTGAGAAACTATCTCTTGGTGATTAGTAGTCATAACATCCGATCTTTCTTTACACATGTGTAGATACACTTTACACTCTTATCACATGTTTTTTTGTTATCAGTGCTAGGATGTGCCTTGATAGCTAGATTGACATCTCCATTTTGCTGTGAGCTTAACTGACTTGCACATGTCACATTTGATGGAATCTGAGCTTATATTTTGACCTAGAACTTTGTAGGTACGTTCTAAGCAAACCTTCACGAGACTTCAACTCGTCCACTAGGGACACTTAGTGGTTTAAAAGGCTTAGTGCATACGCTAAATGCATTCGAGAGACCAGCGACAGTGGTATAGGTAGGATTTCCTTAGTTTTGTTTTACTTGAGGACAAGTAAAATTCAGGTTTGGGGGTATTTGATGAGTGCTAAAAAGTGCATATTTCTATATATTTTTCTTGGCATTTAACTCATCTTTTGTGCATTAATTCTACATTTTATCCCATATTCTGTGTTTTCATTGTTTTCAAGAATAAATACTTTTCTTAATTAATTTTGCATTTTAGGTACTAAATAAAGTCTGGTTATCTCACGGAGCGAAAAGAGCAAAGGAACGGCAAAGACTCTCGCTAGGAGGAAGCGGAAGAATGTGTTGCAAGAGCCGGATCAACTAGAAGTGGGCTTGAAGAGGAAGAATTGTTTTTAAAGAAGATATGGGCTTGGAATACCCAAGGCCCAAAACCCTTACCCAAATCCATTTCCATTATCCATACCCATCTCCATCTGAAGCCGTCAGTTTTGTCGTATCTCATCATCCAGCGGTCGCTTCTATCGCGTCGTTGGATCATTCCGTTACCTTTTCATCCTACGCTTTCGCTTCGCTGAGCATCAACCTTTGATACACCCGCCTCACACCCTAGCATCGGAACCTATACCCTTCACCCAAACACTCCCTTCCCTTCTTCCCATCAATCTTCTCTTCCCCAAATTTCTTTCTTCTTCCCCCGACAACAGTCTGCAACTCCATCCCTTCACCCTCTGCGCCACCATCTCCATACCCTGTCCATCACCAAAAATCCCATAAACCCATTCCCTAGTTGCCTCTCTTTCTCGTTCTTAGCACCCACACACCTTAGGTGCTACAATCAAGACAGAGATGAAACTAGGGTTTCATCATAGTTGAAGAGGAGACCCAAATCGAGGAGTTGAGCCAGCAGACAATAGCAGAAGAGAGATGGGTTCGACAGAGGAGACAAATTCAGGGCATGGGTAAGTTGAGTAACCCAAAAAAATTGTCTACTGCTACTTTTTGTGTAACCCTAATTTTTCTTTTGGGTATAAAAATTGAAGAACTGTAACAACATTGAGTCATCTCTGGGCTAGCCAGTGAAAAATATTTGCAATCTATTTTCATTTTCCAAATTCCATTTTAGCTACAGTTGATTGTGTGCAACCTGTGTGCATGTTGTATCTTAATTTAGCTTATTTGATGAATGCTGTTGCTAGTTACATGTTTAGCATGAGCTAAACTGCATTAGGCTGAGGCTCAGTTGAAGCCTTATGCACTGTCAAATGATAAGTTGCTAGGATAGTTAACTCCTTGCCCTGTTTTGCTTGAGCAATGGGAAGAGATTGATGCTCATAGTGCCTGTGATTGATTGTTCTGTCAAAAGACAGTCAATGCTAGGGGCAAACTAGTGAGCAAATTAGTTTTCCTCCCATTCTAGATGTATGCATAGGATATTCAACTCAACCTAGAAATATGTTGTTTGATTAGGACACAAGGTGGATCCTAAGCCTTGGCTTAACCACAATCCCATTTCAGTCACTTACAATTTCAGTTCTGTTTTGGTTCCCTGCTAAATTTACCTTCCTTCACTGTTTTTCTTGCATTTTGAAGTTGTTGTGCACTGAAATCAGTGCACAAACTCCCCCTGCCCTTGGCTTACAGCCTTGGTTCCCTTCTATTGTTATTTTATATCCTCTGCCATTTAATCTTTGATGTGCTGCCATTGTGTGTTAACTGCTTTGCTTTGTTAACTGTTTTAGTTCTTTGCATCTGCCACATTACCTTGCTTTGCTCACTGCCACAGTGCTTTGTGCCTATTTATAGCTTAGGAAAACTTCTTGTATGCTCCCACTCCCTGTGGACTAACCCCTACTCATCCCTATACTATAAAGCTTGGCCTTGTATACTTGCAAGTTTTGTGGGCAACCCCATTTCCACACCAGGACGCTTTCAGAATTTCGTCTCCCGTAGAAGAAGTAGTTGCATTGCCGAAGGAGGTCGCACCCGGGACTTAAGAGAGACACGATCCAAAGAAGATAAAGGCAAATGAGTGTGGCTGGGGACTGCTGAAAACTACGACCATCTCAAAGATGCAAGCAAGCTATCATTGTGATTCTAAGATGTCCAAAAACGAGGACATACTTAAGAGAGCAGACGTATTGTCGAAGACCAACGATATGTATGGAAGTCTATGAAACATAACGTAGACGCAAAGACGATCTCATGATCAGCAACTCATACGATCTTCATCAATATTTGGTTCAACTCCAACTCTCTTCCAAATTATTTCTTCAGAAACCCAGAGCATCTATCAAGTTGAAAGCTCAATAGATACTCGTGGGCAGGGGACTGTCCATGAGGAAACATCAAGGAAGCTATCGATTCCATCATCAGCTTCTCCCTATAATAACGAGACGATCTCTACCATTATATGAAGACTTCCATGTTCGTGCAAGTAGCTACCACGCCTCTCCCTGCCGGTCTCTTTTGATTACAACTGCTGCCAAGAATCGTTGTTTCTCGCCAGAGCTTCAGCATAGCAATAACCACTACGGACAGAGATAGATCCATGTAACTCACGCTTGGGGACTGAAGCTCAGCATTAAATTCCTTCGCCGTCAGTCAAGGACTTCTTCAACACAAGAGAGACGTTCGATCAAGAAGCATATAATTTGCAAGGGAAAATCAAACTGAAGGTTGGTCGGATCCTTAACCATTATTGTTATCTCCCTTATTTCGAATTACCGGAAGAGAGTGTTGCATGCATTGAGATGTTACAATAAAAACAATATTCTTTCCCGTAAGGAGAAAGCACGACTGGCCGGCCAGCATAATTTGTGTGTCGTCTTCCCATATGCCATATAATATCGCCTCAAAAGAAGGGGAAGAACTCATTTTTCGAAAATCAAGGGTTAAGGGAACCCTCACTGGAGTTCGCTCCAGAAGCCGCTTCAACGCACGCTCTTCCCTGAGGCTGTTTCAACGATCTCTTTTTAAGAAGAAGACGTTTGAACGCATGCTCCAGAAGCCTTCAACGCACGCTCTCTCCTGAGGCCGCTTCAACATATGCTCCAGCCTCAACACGCGCTCTCCCCTGAGGATGCTTCAACGCTCTCTCTAGAAGAAATCGCTTCAATGCTCTCTCTCCCGAAGCTCCTTCAGCTCTCTCTCCCGAAGCTCCTTCAGCTCTCTCTCCCGAAGCCGCTTCAACACTCTCTCCCAAAGCCGCTTCAGCGCTCTCTTCGGAGGTCGAAGCCGCTTCAACCCCTTACCAGCAAATTCAATGGAAGTACGTCTTTCAAGAGAAAATAAGCTCGGGATAATTACACCTGGGGAGTGCCAGCACAAGATGCCTTCACATCTCTCAACAGGTTTATTTCTAATATCAACATCATCACTATTGAAGATTTACGAGCCGCATAAAAATTCTCAACATGAAGATGTACATGTACATTAAAGACTCCAAAAATACAAATCGGGGATGTTTTCACGTATCTAGGCACGCCATCGTATCTGAAGTGTAACTGGGGACTGCTCATCGCATCCCATTCCATACAACCATACAAGATTTAGAAGACGATTCAAAAGATGTCTCTTGGAATGAAGTCCTTGAAGATATCCCAAAAAGCATCATACTTCAACATTGAGACGATGGCGCAATACTCAGTGACAAAAGCAACATGAATGAAGGATTATTATTATTCAATTAAGCCCCGACTCCAGCAGCATGAAATAAAAACTATTAAACATCAAAGAAGTGTCATCAACGCCAGGGAAAAGGGCGCCTTCATTAGAGTCTTTTCCAGAAGATGCTTCAACATCCTCTCAAGCCGCTTCGGCACGCTTTCGGGAAGCTACATGAACGTTCTCTTTGGGAGATGCTTCAACATCTTTTCCAGAAAATTGCTTCAGCAGCCTTTTTAAAGATATTCCTCATGATGGGGCTCGTCCACATCAGAGTCGAGAATTATGACGTCGTCATGAAAAGGGTATTCATGTTTATCCAGGAGTTCATGTTATGCTCCACCCTCCTTCACTTTAGGCGGGAAGCAAAAATTTCAGCACTAGCACTTGTTAGCTGAGATGCTTCACCACGCCTCCACTTTTTCTACATGCTACCGAAGCCAGGAAATTACGGACACGCTCTCGAACGATACTCAGATGTGCAAGGGACTTGGAACGCAGTTTAAGATCCCAAACAACAGTATGCCTAATCTACCTGGGCCGGCCGACATCATGCTAGGGGAACGCTTATATGAATGCCTCTTGAACGTGACATGTTTTAAAGATAGGCCAACCCATCTCTCTTGGTAACATCTAACTTTGTCTCATAAGTTTTACCTTTATTTGTCACCATCTAGTGCTTGCCCCGCAATAGTGTAACTATTACGTGCTAAGCAGGGGACTTAATGTTGATGGTGGATTTTAGTTCAGGGCTAAAATTATAAAACCATTATTCAATGCGCTATCACCATGCAAAGGGAAAGGCCGTTTAAGAAGTGATGAGTGCAGAAAACCTCCTCACTTTATTTGAAGCAATTCAATATATATACATCAAATCCACTCAGAATGGTGCAACAATCCCAAATATTCTGTGAATTCTGTTAGCATTATTAATTAATGCATGATTTGCCTAGTATTTTCCGTGCTATGTTCTCATCCGAACTCTCATCATTGACATGACATGACGATTAGGTGTTCACTCTCAGCAGAGTAGCATGAATCTCCCGAAGTGCCAATATTGAGATCTGCATGAAATACCCACATAGGCTACATCACTCTCTAACAAAGAGAATCTTGCATTGGCACACTTTTGATTAACGTTAGCTTAAGCAAACATGTTGAAATTCCTTAAGGAAAACCTAGACTATACATATCAGTCTCGGAAACGATCACAGACACATAAATTGGACGCGCAATTTAACAAGCCTAGCCAAACCCTGGCAGGAATGGGCAACCATCACGATGGCCATCGGCGGGCCCACCAATGTTCCGACCAATCGGACCTTGTCCAAACACCTCCAAGCACCGTCAAACGCCAACCCCAAGTAGGGTGGTCGCACTGCTAGAAAAGGAATTCGAACGAACATGGACTGTCCATAGAAGTCTCAAAAGTATCAAAGCCGTCCAACTTGGAAAGCTTGGTTGGACGACTTAGATTGCTCCATGAATGATCAGGGAAGTGCTAGCACGCACACCGCGGCCCCACTTTTCCCTCACTCGAACGATTTTCTCACGACGGGACCATAGAGCAATGAACGCTTTCCAAAACCATGGCAGGTGTGACGCTTCTAAACCCTAATTTGGGCCGCAGATGTACACTAACGTCTTAAATCAGTCACGACCATCCAACTTAGCCAGCCTATTTGGATGACTTAGATCGTATTTCTGATCATCAGTAAGGTACACATAAGTTCATCATCAGCCCAACATTGTCCCCACATGATCGATTTCCCCAAAGATACCCAATGACATGCCAAACCTCTTGGTTAAATTCGCGTGGACGTGGCGGTTTCAAAACCCTAATTAGGGTCTACGACAACGTGCATCTGTCGTAAATTGATTGTGACCACTCATCTTCTCCGGTCGAATTGAGAGGCCTAGATCCAATTTCTGATGAACCAGGAGGTGTAGGCATGCGCGCCGATGGGCCATTCCCATCCATGCCCGATCGATCCGTGTGGATTAGCACTAAGTGCTTGAAATTCGATTGGCCAAACAGGGGACCTTTGCACGCCCCTAAACCTTATTTTTTATCAACAACGGCAAACATGTGCCGCAACCCATCTCGTTCGTCCAACTTTTCCAGCTCGGTCGGACGACTTAGATCAAATACTAGGCTTTCAGTGAAGTATCTCAATGATCATCCGTCCACCACTTTGTCACAAGAAGCGATCGACCAGATGATGGCTCGTTCATGCGGCTTTCAAACGATCACCTGAAGATGGTTGGATATGCTGCTATTTTAAGATGCATAATCTGTGACTTATTCAATCAAGCTTTAAAACAACGATGCTTCATGCATATCGATTATTTTGAGCTGCTTGCTTAAAAGCGATGCATTACATACATCGAGCACGCACAATATTTTATGAATATCAACTCCATAAATAACTTAGTTATTTAACCTAATAGCACATCATGATATTTTTTGCGGCAGGTCCCACGACTTACCCACTCATTCGAGACATAAAACATGTCACAAACTGGGGGATACTTACAGGGGTATTGGTCTGGCGGTTTACAGCGTGCGGCGTGCAATGCGCCCATTACGAGAACGTGTTAGGAAAGATAGACGGTTAACATGACGAGGAAAGTGGGAAAGACGTGATCGTGTGACAATCACCATCCCAACACGACCCCACTACTCCATCACTTAACTTCTTCCACTTCCTACGAGATGAGGATTGCGTTCAAATGATTTGTATAAATAGGTTCTTCGACCTATTTTCAAACACACAAAAAACCAAGTCATGTTGTTAACACCATATCCAGAAACACCAAGAACTGATAGCTTACATTGTGCAAGCCAGTTCAACATTCTGATACAAGTCATAAACAACCAACACCTTCACAATCTCAAACACCTTCTTCCCTCCCTAAGATCAACCATTCTCCTTCGCTTTGTGACCTAAGTAAGTCTAGAACGACCATTCTTTGGTTTAGGATAGAATTGTACAGATTGATCCCTCGAATATAAAGTACTCCCATGCACTGCATTTGTTTAGGGTTTGGATTCGTTTCTCATCAACACACCCAAATTTACCAAAAATAGCTGATTCAGTTTTCACTCATAAACACCGTGTTACCATTAGATATGTTAGATGTGACGTCAGCAAATGGTGGGACTGATCCCAGTTATGTTACTGTTAAAAGGTAAAGCAGAATCAACAATAACTAGTGATTAATTTTGTGATTTATCATGGGATTATCCCAAACTTTGCTTCCGTTCTTCCCAATCCAGATACTCCATACTACAACAAGGGGAAAAGGTTTTGGGGCGCTATTTCTATATTTTGTGTATAATAATTTTCAATTTAGCATGACTTCTAAATATTATGTATTCTTATTATGATTACATTATCCACTTATTATCTATATTGCACTGGCCATAATTCCTACACATTTGATTTAGTCGATGCCTTTTCTTTAATCACTGGCATGGATGTTCTTTATTTTCCTGCATCATCTGTTTACATACATTGGTTTCCATTGGTGAGGTATTCTTTTGGGTATTTGTACTGATTTTGTTGTTCATTATCCACGTAGCTTGAGTATTTTCAGTTGCATCGATTATAATATTATTAAATGCTCTAATGTTCTTAGAAGAAGAAATGGTGTGATAATACGAAAAGTTCCTCTTTGAAACAAAAATAACGTAGGAGAAAAGATAATGATGAAAAAATATGTGAAGATATGTTTTTAGTTGCATACTTGTTGGGTGAATATATGTGAAATATTCAATAAGATTTCTTGACTAGATAACCAGCATTAAATCTAGTGTGTGCTTATGTCAGAATTCATGTATCTAATGGTAACCAAAGATATACACAAAGCAAAAATCCTTTTATCTTGGGTTTGATACCTCCCTATCCGACAGTGGCACCACTATTGAATTTCATTGGCAAAGTAAAAGATAGATTTTGTGTGGGACCATTGGCCCCCTAATTCCACACAAATCTTTTCATTCTAAATTTCTAATTTAATTAACCAAAAAAGAAAATAATTAAATAATAATAAAACTTCCTTTATTCTTATACCGTGGGACCCACAGCTAAAAACGCTGAGAAAATCGCAAAAGAAAGAAGAGAAAAAACAGAAGCTTGCCCTCTTCCTCCTGCTCCTCCGATATCCGCATTATCCGGGAAAAATGGTTCACGATTTCCGCCCTTCGTCTATAAATACGCGATGTTCTTATACTGGAAGCTTCTTTTTCTTTCTCATTTTCCAGTCTCCCCATTTTCTCCTTCTCTCAAAATTTCTCTCTCGCTCTGAAATTCTTCTTTTCTCTAGCTCAAGTTTTTCCTCACATCATCACCATCAAGCGTTTGATGAGAGTTTCAGTAGACGAAAAAGACGAAATTGAACCTGTAAGTCGTACTTTCAGTTGAAATTAATCTGATTTTACTTTCTCATTTTCTCCTCTTGAGATGATTTTTCAGATTTTTTTGGTGGATTTTGATAATTGGACTCTAGATCGATCTTAAAATGATTTTAGTGACTCTATTGAGTGATGATGATTATCGAACTTCATCTGATTTGAGTGTTTATCGAGATTTTTTTTTGACTAGGTTGATTTTCTAGGGTTAGTTTTCTGTTATGATTATGATGATGGCAATGTGAGATTCAGTAGACGAAATTGAACGTTTGAGAAGTCTCTCATCGATTGCGATTAGTGTTCTTTTCAGATTTTCTTGGTGCATTTTAGTTTGAGGTTTGATGAAGAAAGCTAGTTATCATTGTTAACAAATGCTGAAATTAGGCATTTATCTAGTAAGATCACCATCACTTGAAAGCTTTATTTTACTGTTATGTAGTTAGTTGTTAGATCCAAATCTCACTGCATGAATGTATTGTTAGCTTGCCGATTTCTTTTAGTGAGGAATTGATTCTTGGATTAGATATTGTTAGTTGTTGAGTTTCTTACAAATTATAGTATTATCAAATGCTACTATTTATAGATATTGTTGGTTGTTGAGTTTCTTACATATTATATTGTTATCAAATGCTACTATGAGTGCATGGATTAGATTGTTTAATACTAATAGTTGAAACAACTGAAAAGAATTTGTTTTAGTAAACGCCTGAATCTTGAAGTGGTCGTAATGTTTGTATACTAATTAAATTTTCGTTGGGTTCAGGTTTGATTTGTGGTTGACATCAAAAATCCGATCACATGAGAGCATTATTACCATAATGGCATCAAGGCAGCACGAACCCGAAGCATCAACGTCATCAGGTCCACGAGGTTTGGCCAATAGGCCGTCAACGAGTACTGCCACAACAAATTTCTCGTTGGAAGTCTTTGATAATGAAGTTGTGCCATCTTCGCTTGGTAGCATTGTCCCTATACTCCGTGTTGCAAGTGAGGTCGAACCTGAACGCCCTCGTGTTGCTTTTATTTGTAAGTGTCATCACTATACTTAACATACAAATTTTCCATAGTTAGTCTTTGTTTCTTTTATAATGTTGATTAAAGTTAGTTTACTGAAGAACAGTGTGTGTCCGAACTTTAATTACAAGGTCGATTATACGCGTTTGAGAAAGCTCATAGATTAGATCCGAAATCCATTGGTAGAGGTGTACGATAGTTCAAGACAGGTCTCTCCCAGCGATTAGAACGAGTAAGACATTTCTCTCTGCTCTCTTTTATGCTATATGTGCTGTCATTTTCAGTTTCAGTTTTGAACGGAAAAAGGAATATCTAGCAACACAATCTATCCAACAATAGATATTTCCACAACCTTGTACTTCATGGTTGAGGACCTCTGTTAAAATGTCTATGATTCGGTTATTACTTTTATTGCTGGAATAATTTATCATTCTTCACTGTTAATTTATTCCTTTAACTGCTCTGTATATTGTCAATAAGATTTGAAAGACTGGTTCAGTACAGTTGACACCCCCTCCAAATAAGCTCCAACATATAGTTGTTACCCAGCTGCTCAACATTTGCTTGTTTATCTTAATGTGCAATTCTTAGATCCAGATTAAGACTTTAAGTGAGCAACATAAAGTTATGTACAAGCGCAGTCATCGTTTGATATTTTTTGCTTGCATTGCTATTGTATATGATATATAGTCATGTAAAATTTGACTAATTAGTTTCTAATCAATTTAGTTAAATATAGGCATAGCTTTGACAGTTTTATTTACGGTTTGTCTGATTGATTGAGCAGGATAGGGTATCAACTCTCGCTACAGGGTTAAAAAGACTGATGAACGGGAAATTGAGAGCTTTTATCGGCAATACTATGAGCAGTATGTTAGAGCCCTAGATAAGGGGGAGCAATCTGATAGGTAATTTATGTTAAGTATGTCCTAGTTCTGTTAATTGGTGTGAGTCGTCTGATGACGACAGCCTTAAAAGGAAACGTAAGGTACTTTCATTAATGTATCTCATGCTCAAAAGGAAATCCATCAGGCTTCAGCACATCTAACAGGTTTTACCATATAAACCCATATGTCATTCTAATGGTTTGGCACAAAACAGCACTTCAAAATTCAATCTAAGCAACTTTGTCAATCCACGTGCATTGCCTCTATCCAGTCTGATGATAGACCATTACTGCAGTTTTCTTTTCAGCACGGTGAAAAATCCTCTAAAGTAGTATGCCTGTTGGAGTGATTTCCCAAGAATCACTCGAGGTTTGAGTATCCGAGTGACTTAATTTAGACTTACCCAACAGAAACTTATTTGTTGCAACAGTCAGCTATGATTTCGTTTGGAAAATGAACATAGTTAGCCTTCACTAACATCTAGCACTTGGTGACTCATCAGTTATCCAACTTACCAATTTTTGCAGAACTATGGATACTTAATTCGGCACATATAAGCAACTATTGGATGACTTTTTAATTGACACGTGGCCTACAGAGACAAACTTGGCAAAACATACCAAACAGCTGGAGTGCTTTATGAAGTGCTGTGTGGTGTTTCGAAGACTGTTTCTCCTGAGGTTCGTCCTTTTTCGGTGTTTTTCTTTTTTGAGACTTTCTTTTGTTATTTTTCTGCATATCTCAGATATTTTCAATTTTTGGCATATTTGGGGTGTTGCTTTTTGAGTAGATCATTGCTGCTGCTAAAGATGTCCATGAAAAGGAGGCAATCTATAGACCATATAACATTCTACCATTGGGTGCAGCTGGTGCATATCAGTGTATCATGCATCTTGATGAGGTACAAGATTCATTGGGTTCCTTCACCTGCTGGCAGTTAATATTGTTCTGTACTTTATTTTGGCTGTTTTATTTCTTTTTACCCCAGGTTAAGGCATCTGTTGATGCCCTTGGGTATACTCGTGGATTGAGATGGCCGTCTTCATTTGAGCAGCGTAGACAAGAAGTAGCAGAGTTGGACCTTTTGGACTGGCTAATTGCTATGTTCGGATTTCAGGTAAAAAGATCTGCATGCATATGATCAAATTTTTATTAACATGGATGAAACTTTTACATTAATCATTGTGTTTGCAGAAAGAAAGCGTTAAGAATCAAAGAGAGCATCTACTATTAATTCTTGTGGACGTTCACATAAGACTAGAGCCCAGGCCTGAACCCCTTAACAAGGTCTCTTCTTGTAAGACTTAGTATTCTCTCTCAACTTAGATTTAATTTTCCATGCATTTGTCACAATTTAAAGATGGCACTTTATTCTAGTCTGATGCATGCTATAGTAATAACTTAAGTTCCATGAACTATGCTGTTTCCATAAATTGCATAACGGTTTCCATCTTATGTAATTTATGTATTTACGCGTATCGTGGTCATACACTCTTTAGAGAGTCTGTCACTGAGGTCGACTCGTGAATGGTTGTTGTTTTTTACTTCTTTATGCGAATTGCGAAGTTAAAAAGGTAGAACGAGGTTCCACTCTATGTAAAAGCTGTTGTAACTTCTAGAGGTTGTAGTTTATCTGTTGTTCAATTTCAACTTATTTCTGTATTAAACCACTTGGACTTTCTTTAGCAGAACTCTGAATTGCATGCATTATCCTTCATCAACACCAAATCGATAATCCGTTTCCTTTCTCCTAACCTTTATGTTTGTGCAGCTTGATGGGCGAGCAGTAGATGCAGTAATGAACAAGTTGTTTAAAAACTACAAAACATGGTGCAAATTTTGGGAAAAAAGCACAGTTTGCGGTATGATTTAGTAAATTGTGTTTATTACCAACCTCTTCCACATATAGAATTTGACCTTCGATTCTTACAGGCTCCCTGAAGGACAGCAAGAGATGCAGCAGCGAAAAATACTCTACATGGGTCTTTATCTTCTTATTTGGGGTGAAGGAGCTAATGTTCGGTTCATGCCAGAATGCCTGTGCTATATCTTTCACAATGTGAGTGCAGCATTATGTGGTTCCCTTTCCGGTGCAAGTTATTTTTGCCTGGATAAATGTATTAAATTGCAAGATTTGAATGCATCTCCAGATGGCAAATGAACTTGATGGTCCGTTAGCCGGAGTTATCAGCATCGTAAATGGAGAAAATATCAAACCTTCGTATGGGGGAGAGGGTGAAGCATTCCTCAGAAAGGTTATAACACCAATATATCGTGTAATTGATAAAGTAGGGTTCTATGAAATATGTCAATTTAACCATCTGGCTTCCATTTGTATGACGAACTAATGATGTTCATTATCCAGGAATCCCAGAAAAGCAAAAACGGAAAAGCCCCTCATTCAGCCTGGTGTAACTACGATGATCTAAATGAGTATTTCTGGTCTGTATAGAATTTGATGAATCAAGAGTGAAACTAAACTTGAATTTCCTCTAACTGGTTTAATAATTGTGTTTGTAACATATTTTCAGGTCAGCTGATTGCTTCTCTTTGGGCTGGCCCATGCGTGATGACGGTCATTTCTTCAAATCAACGCGAAATAAGGCATGTATCATCTTCCTTTCTAGTTATCGGCAGCTATGACTTGATCAAGTTTTCATTTATCCTTTTTGGATCAGTCAGAGAGAATTTGCTTTTTCTTTTTGGTACATTTTTGCTCCTGAGGAATCTTCTGACCACTATAAAACTGATTGCCAGGGGAAACAAGCAACTCAACAAGAATCTGAAAGCACAGGAAAATCTTATTTTGTTGAAACAAGAACATTCTGTCACATATTCAGAAGTTTCGATCGGTTGTGGACCCTGTATTTGTTGGCACTTCAGGTATTTTTCATATTTGGGTGGTAAGCTTCACAATGTTGCTTGTCTCTTAGCATGAGAAATCACCAAATTTTAATTGGTTGTAATTCTTAGTTGATCATGGTATGTACTTACTGGTGCTGATAGATGTCTGGCAAGGATATGCTATTAGCTTACATGTCTTTTAACTTTTGGTTGCTGGCTATGATAATTGTTGCATGGCGTGGAAGTTCACCATCAGATATATTTGAAAAGGATATGTTGTATCATGTTTCTAGTATATTCATCACAGCGTCTTTCTTGCGCTTCCTTCAAAGTAAGAATGCATACAAGATTCAAACAGTTGTTTATGTTTCTAGGTTGCAGAGATATGACTGTCTTTTTTTTCCTTCCAAATTCGTATTTCCGAGTCACTAAATAGTTATTTTTCACGCACCAGTATACAACAATAAAATAGTAAAATACCGTCAATCATGTTAGAATAAGCTCTTCTCGTATGGCTGTAGTTAGTTTAGTGTAGGGAAAACTAGGCGAGGAACTCTGATCAAATTAGGTAATGGAAGGTGCAACATGCAGTTACACTCTTATTTGGTCCAGCGCGTTGCTATGTTTCATCAATGAAGAATCGTGAAATCAGCCAGCATCTTTGAAGGAGGTCTATACAGCACCTCTAATTCGGGATCGCTTAAAAGGTGTTCCAAGTGTTCAAAGTAAACTGTGTAGTGGTCCTATCTTAGTTCATCTTCTAAAATTTGATTTTATGATCCACTTAAAAGCTGAAATTTGGATACACAGTACGAGCTGCTGATTTAGTATTGGAAATGCTATTGAATACTGGACAGAGTTGGAGGTGTTCCTTAGAATCCACAAATTTAACCTGTAAAATGCTATTGATGTACAAAATAAATCACTCTGGTCTGCAGAGTATGTGATGGCTTTGCTAGAAATCCAAAACCTTATCCTGCTCTCTTGATGGAAAAATGACATATCAAAATTTAGTTTCTGTTTGCCGTTCTTATACTAATGTTCTTATTTCCTATGCTTCTGTTGTTTGCTCTTACCTTATGTTCTACTTTTATTCAAGAATCGATGTTTAAATTCACCTGTTCCATTTCTAAGTCGTTGAATAGATGTAGAAAGTATGACACCAAATATCTCGTCGCTTATTTTACCTATGATTCTCATATTCCATTTCTAGATTCTTTTTATAACCTGTGATTGTAATTGTGTATCACTATTGGAGTTTGCTGGATTGCTACTAATTCACTGATCTCTTCCTCCTTTCATGTGATGTCAGGTGTTTTGGACTTCATTCTGAACTTCCCAGGCTACCACAGGTGGAGGTTCAGTGATGTGTTGAGAAATCTTCTAAAAACAGTGGTTAGTCTTGGGTGGGCAGTTGCCCTTCCTGTTTGCTACATGCAATCGTTCTCCGTGGCTCCCGAAAGAATTAAAGACATGCTGACGTGGTTTCCTCAAGCGAAAGGCATACCAGCTCTATATATGATGGCTGTGGCTGTATACTTGCTTCCGAATATACTTGCAGCTGCATTGTTTTTTTTTCCAATGCTTCGAAGGTGGATTGAAAACTCAGACAGGCATATGATTAGGTTTCTTTTGTGGTGGTCACAGGTATGCCAGTTCGTCTTTCTTTTTCTTCTCTTGACTTGATTCTTTCATTTGTTCATCTCATAGGTATACTGAACGTGTGACGCAAAAGGTTACGTTTCTTTAGTAGAAAACTGACTTGTTTAACTGGAATAGGACTTTTTAGAACGTTCAGTAACTTGCCATAGAAATTTATGAAAGAGTAAGATGGAACTCGTGAATGTGCATAAATGGTAGCTTAGGTATCTGGGAGACTCGGACTTATCTCGAGAGTCTTGGCCGCTCATGTTGTTTTAGTTTTTAGTTATGATTCTGATTAACAACACACAGGTGCCTTCATAGAGTCAAAGCAAACTATATCTCTTTGCGCTATTGTGGAAGTTGGTGTTACGTTAGTATATTGTCTGCTCGAATACTTTACTTTTTTCCTTTATTACGTTGTTTCATTGTGTTTCTTTGCAAGGCTGCCAAATGAATGAATTCCCGTAGAACACTTTTGTACAACCTAGCAGTATAAAAAGTTTTAGGGAACTTTAGAAGGCACTAGCTCGCGTACCAGGTCAATATGAAAGTGCATTAAATAAGAAAGTTGAAATGAGTAAATTTGGTGTGTCTGACCTGACTAAACATATATGACTAAAAAGCCGCCTAAATTGTAACCATGTCCAAGGTGTCTCATTCCTTTATACAACTGTGAAACTTGAGAATGACTTTATGAGATAAATTTGTTAACAATTAATACTAGACTCAATTTGTTCCACAATTTTGTCTTAAATCTCGTTCTAGTATTATTTGTCATTATTTTAGCATTGTTGTGGACTGAAAAATGATCTCTTTTGGAACTCATTACACTTTTTTTTAATGATTCTCATTTTAATCCTTGCTAAATGTGGAATTTGAATCGGTCTCTATTCAGTACTTTTCTACCAAGAGAATATGCATAAGTATATGTTCTCGCTACTGTTTTGACATATTGGGTTTATCGTTGTAATGTAATAATTTTAATATTATGTTGTCCTTTAAGACATGGCCCTAAGGTATTGTCATGTACAATGTTCACCTTTAAGTGCTCAAACTTTAAGTACAGTTGGTAGTGTGCATCTTGTTCTGTTTTGATACATTAGCTGTTATTGTTGATCATTTCGTTGACTTACGTACATCCAAGAATTTACGTGGGAAGAGGAATGCATGAAAGTCAGATTCAACTTATCAAGTGAGTCTTAAGATGCACACTTGTAGTCGCATATTTTCGATCTGGTATGAGTTGGATTTATATCATGTTATTTTGGTTCAAATTTACCTGCTGTCTCTTTGAAGGTATACCATTTTCTGGTTGCTACTTCTATCTTCAAAGTTAGCCTTCAGTTACTACATCCAGGTGAGTTTTCGCTAAACGTTTTTAATTTCTTTAAAGTCTTTAGAACAATTTAATGGTCACTAAGAAGTTAGTGTCTTGTTAAAAGTGAACTTTAATTAGGTTTCTTGTTTCATTCATCTATGCCTTTCAGATTAAGAATTTGGTGAAGCCAACAAAAGATATTTTAAATATTCGCCATGTTCAATATGCTTGGCATGGAATTTTTCCTAATGGTATAGTATTTAATTTCCCACAAATTCATGAATACACCTTCGAGTTTTTATTAATGCCTTTCTTATATTGTGGTAAATCATAATCCTTTCTGGTCAATGCAGCTATCCCCAATTATGGTGCAATTGTGGCTCTTTGGGCTCCGGTTATTTTGGTAATTTTAACTTTGTTACTAAGATTTAAATTTTCAATAGTTTATTTTGATTCAGTTTGCGGCGAATGGCTACTTCTTTTTTGTTAGATAGATGTTCTCATAAGCGTGTTCTATGTAGGTTTATTTCATGGATACTCAGATTTGGTATGCCATATTCTCAACTTTGTATGGTGGGTTTGTAGGAGCTTTTGATCGTCTCGGTGAGGTAATAGGTTCCAGCATAAATAAATAATACAATTATTGTTTGATAGAAATTAAACGGAATGTCGATTTACACATTGTTGGAGTACTAAATACTAAGGAATGGATACCATAATATGGGAGACATACATCCTCATCATTTTACACTGTTTGCTATTTCTAAGGGAAATTAGTGTGCTTTCGCACTTTAGTCAGAAAGATCTTATCTTAATAGCTCGATATATGCATTTTCATTTCTGATTTTATTTTTTTTGTTAACCTGCTTTTCATTTGCCTTGTCATAGATAAGAACTCTCGGCATGCTAAGATCGCGTTTCCAATCTTTACCTGGAGCTTTCAACGCAAATTTGGTACCCTCAGACATGAGTCGAAAAAGGGGTTTCTCTTTGTCAAAGAAATTTGCTGAGGTTGTATTTCTTGTTTACGAAACTAATTATTCAGCAAACAATATGGTGAATAATGTCCATATCTTTGTTTATGTGGTCAACCTACTTGTTTAGGTTCCAGCAAGCAGGAAAACTGAAGCAGCAAAATTTGCTCAGTTGTGGAATGAAGTCATTGGCAGTTTCAGGGAAGAGGACCTCATAAATGATAGGAAAGAATCCTAACCATGTCAGAGACTCAAAAGTTTCTATGTGTACATATTCAACTCTTTGGTTTTAATATCAACTTAAACTGATCTTGGTTTTGCTATCGGTTCAGGGAGATGGATATGTTGCTAGTTCCCTATACATCTTACCCCAGCTTAAAAGTAATACAGTGGCCTCCCTTCTTGCTTGCTGGCAAGGTTGTTTCTCTCGCCTGTGGTTTTTATTTGAAGTCGTCCAGCTGTGGTATTTACTGCTGGTACTTAATTTTGTTGCAGATTCCGATAGCATTGGAATTCGCAGTTAAATTCCAATCCAGAGACACTGATCTTTGGAAGCGTATATGTGCTGATGAATATATGTAGTGTGCTGTGATTGAAGGATACGAGCTTCTTAAGCGCATCCTGGATCTCCTGGTTGTTGGGGCGAATGAAAAAAGGTAACTTTTGTTTCCTTACACTTTTGAGACTTCCGGGTGTCTTCTTTATGAATTGTTACCATAATTAATTACTAGTATAAAAACGAGATCAACCGAGATCTACATTGTTCACTTTGTACTGTTGTCGGCTAGTTTGAGGTAATTCACTGCGGTCAGATGTTTCTGGTTAGCTTATTCCATGTAACCCTTCTTATTACGGTCCTCTTATTCCTGGATGAGGCCTGGTTGGAGATGCTTTATGGGTCAATATATAAAGAGGAAGTTTCTTTGTCATCTTGATGAGAATCATTCCTCTAAGAACATCTCCATATGAATCCGTCAAGCTGGAGTAGCGGAAGTGTATGCATTGTTTTAATGGTCGTTAAGGAAAAGTAGCATGTTATCCCACCAATCGATGTAGTTCTTTGATATGGGTGTATGCTCCCGAGTGTGAAGACCATCAAAACATGTGCATAGGGCTCATATGAATAAGAAATTTCTTTCATTTTCTGTTATTTTCAGTTTCATCCTGAAATTGTACTCTTCAGACATCCAGGTTTATTAATTGACATTATTTGTTTATCTCGTAGCAGGACTATAGATGGATGCAACTTGTGTTTAGTTTTAGAGTTTTAGATATCTTAGTGTATTTTTGTGGAAGGAGCGACGGAAAAGGGATTTAGAAACAAAGAGTAGTAGAACAACTTCAGTATCAATATACTTGAGGACTAATGATATAAAGATTTCTCTTAAGAGTATAGCAATCAGTTATTTGATTATGCGCGTTTGTTCAGTGTTTCAGTATTAAAATTTCTCATACCATTTCTATTAAACAGGATTATAGGTACTATCATAAATGACATTGAAAGTAACATAGAGAAGAATACATTACTTGCAAATTTCAGAATGAATCATTTACCCGCTCTCTGCGAGAAATTTGCTAAGCTTGTGGAGATTTTGGTGAGTCATCTTAGAACGTTTAATTTGGTATACCTTTCCTAGTTTGTTTTCCACTTCTGTGAGTTTATACATCTGCACGCTGTTTTCTTTTTCCTTTTGTTTGTTTCAGAACGAGGGTGACCAATCAAAACGAGATGTTGTGGTATTATTACTACAGGACATGTTAGAAGTAGTTACCCGTGATATGATGGTTACTGAGATTCTGTAGGTGACTTGTGTTTCTTTCCTTCAGTTGGTTTATAATTACAGATGGTATGCTTTACCAAGCTAACTTTAGGTTGCTTTCTCCGAATTATTTTACAGTGAATTGGCTGAACTTGGTTACACTAACAGAGTTCAGCTTTTCGCTGTGATTGACCCAATACCCGCTATTGTGTTTCCGCTAGTAGCAACGGCACAATGGCGAGGGCAGGTACAGAAAATGACATAGCTCTATCTCACTCTCTCTTTTCTACCATCAGTGTCATCGTAATAAGATGACATAGCTCTGATCACTTTGTTTCAGATAAAGCGTCTCGTACTCCTTTTGACAGTGAAAGAATCTGCACTTAAAGTTCCAACTAACCTTGAAGCACGTTGAAGGATTGCGTTCTTTACAAATTCTTTGTTTATGGAGATGCCACGAGCTCCCTGAGTTCGTAAAAATGCTCTCGTTCAGGTTTTAATTGTATTGCTATTGACACAATTAGCTTCAGCCATATTTCTGTAGTCACTTCTCCTCGGTTTGAATCGTATTCCTATTGACACAATTAGCTTCAGTCATGTTTCTTTAGTCACTTTTCCTTATCACATCAGAAGATGTGGTATAGCACATCATATTATAGGCTTCATAGAAGGGGTATATCAACTGTTAGTTTTCTTAATTACAATCATCATTTTGAGGGGTTGCGAGTTCTCTAATAATATTCTCATTCTTATTCCTATTTTGAATTTATGGTGTCAGTGTCATGACTCCTTATTATAGCGAGGAGACGGTGTACTCTAAAAGTGACCTTGAGTTGGAGAATGAAGATGGTGTATCCATTATCTTTTACTTGCAAACAATCTTCCCAGGTATGAAGTGTTATCAGATAACAAAAAAGAATTGACAGTGTGACTTACCTTAACTACTTTTCACAGTTATAGTGTTTGTGATTGGTATCACTAATGTTATCTTGGCTGTTACTTGATTCTTCAGATGAATGGAACAACTTCATGGAAAGGCTCAAATGTAAAAAATCGAGCGAAGTGTGGGAAAATGAAGAGAACATCTTGCATCTTCGACACTGGGCATCTCTGAGAGGACAAACACTGTTCAGAACTGGTAGCTAAACGCACTTGATTCTTCTTCTTTTGAATCCTTATAATACCTACCTTCTGAATCTTTTCTTATGAACTATGTTGGTGTTTCAGTTAGAGGCATGATGTACTACCGGCGGGCTTTGAAGCTTCAAGCCTTCCTTGACATGGCTGATGAAAGTGGTAAGCGAACAACCACATCTTCTACAAATTTATATGTTTGACAAAGTTTGAAGTGCCTAATAAGTTGATGTATTTGAACTTCAGAAATTTTGGAAGGCTACAAGGCAGTCTCCATTCCATCAGAGGAAGAGAAAATGAGCCAGAGGTCCCTCTTTGCTCAACTAGAGGCTATTGCTAACATGAAGTTTACGTATGTTGCTACTTGTCAAAATTATGGGAGTTAGAAGCGAAATGGAGATCGCCGTGCAACAGACATTCTGAATCTGATGGTTAAGTATGTTCTGCGTCAATAAGTCAATTCCTGTTGAAACTTGAAAGGGCTCTCTTTTTCTTCAGAAGCTAATATTTGGTGCTTTCTCATACAGTAACCCATCTCTCCGCGTAGCATATATTGATGAAGTTGAAGTAAGCGAAGGTGGCATTCTACAGAAGGTCTATTATTCCGTGTTAATCAAAAGCTGTTGATAACCGTGACCAGATAATTATCCTTTAGTGTCATATTCTCTTCCACTGGCTTGGGAGACTGAACAAAGAAACAAATGTATCCATGATGTCTAGCATCATCATTTCACCTTTTTAAGCTACAAATTTCTTAAAGTGATTTCCCTTTACTTGAACAATGAATCAAGTTCAGATGCCTAGTCAGCAAAAGTGAACTCCACCTTGATGAAGAGGTCGTTTTATCCAATGGTGAATAAGTTGTAGTTTTGGTATTATATATCATGCCCTTTTTTAAATATTTTATGGGAATACAAGTTATAGTGTTTGGTACACCATATATTGTGCATGATATCTCATTACATTCATGGTCTCGCGGAATAAGTATCACACTAGTTACATATAATTACGGAGGAGATCTTAACTCAGTGTGTGAGACTAATTCGTGGTTTTAAATTTTTTCTGAATTTCCAATCTCTAAAATAGAAATTGATTGGTCCGGCTTTTTGTTCAGATCAGTCTTGACCCAATTTTGATGGTGAAGGTTCTAGGTTTCTTTTGTTTTGGAATTTACTGATATAAATGGTTATGTAGTACCTTCTCAAATTGTTTTGTCATTATCTAGTTTGTGCATAATATTTTTGGTAGAGATGACATTACAAAACATGGCTTTTCAGATCTCCTGTTCTAAATGATTACTCCCAGTGCAGCTCTTGTCAGTTTCTCATGGTTTATTTTTTTTCAAAAAGGAAATTTACCGCATAAGATTTCCGGGGCCAGCAAAGATAGGGGAAAGAAAGCCTGAAAACCAGAATCATGCTATCATTTTTATCAGAGGAGAAGCTCTTCAAACCATTGATATGAACCAGGTAATTCATGTTGCAAGTAACTTAATGTAGTGTGCTTTAATGTGTTTTCCGCAGCTAGTTTATGTATTTGATCTGTATTGTAGGACAATTATTTAGAAGAGGCTTTTAAAATGCGCAATCTCTTGGAGGAATTCAATGAGAACCATGGAGTGCGTCCGCCTACAATTCTAGGTGTTCGTGAGCACATCTTCACTGGCAGGTTGATTGAGTTGGTTAGTTCTTAATAATATGCCATGAAGTTGCTTAAGTCCTTTGATTTGAGTTATCTATAATCGTCTTTATTTGACATGGAATGCAGTGTTTCTTCATTGGCGTGGTTTATGTCCAACCAGGAAACAAGATTCGTCACTATTGGTCAAAGAGTTCTAGCCAGACCATTAAAGTGAGTTTCATCTGTAATTATCCTTGTGAAGCACTATTAGTCTCTCCTGCCACTTGCCATTAAAGTACATTCTTTTTCTTCTATATTTTTTGACTGAAGGGAATTTTCACTAGATTGATTGCCATCAACCTGAGTGGTGCACTTAAGGAAATATTTTTGTTCTCTCTTATTATGCCAACTATATGTATGCTAATGATGGATTTTGATTTAGCCGTTATCATATTTGTGCTTCCTATTTTAGTGTAATATCCCATGTGATTACAGGCTGATTGTTTAAACTTTTGTCCTGTCGACATAAAAGCAGGTTCCGCAGTAGGTGTTTGCACAAATTACTAATACTTGTGTGTACTTGCACAGTTGAACTTGGTAGTGTAGACTTTATAGCATAGTAATGTAGGATAATATCATCCCTGTACCTTGAAACAATGGCGATCTAAAAATACAAATTAAGGCTGAAAATTAAAGCATATAATAAAAGAGAGAGTGCACGCAGTATAAACATGATGTCTTTCTGCATTTCTGTGCCTGAGACCTTTATACTGTTTTGACATGAACACATACACGCAATATAGGTAATATCTATTCCACAGTTGTCTCTTCTGGTACTGGTATTTTACTCAGTCGTCCTTTGTAGAGTTTGCTTTGTTCCCTTGGTCATGCTCAATCTGTAAATTATCTCTTGGTGTGGCTAGCTGATTGGGGTGATGAGTAATATCCATCTATTGCTTTGTTAGGACATTTTAGATCTTTTTCGTTTCTTTCTTTGTGTTCCTAGTTTTGAATATCCTTATTCTGTGGTTGTGACAGGGTTAGGTTCCATTATGGGCATCCCGGCGTTTTTGATAGAATATTTCATATTACTCGAGGGGGCATCAGCAAGGCTTCCCGGGGTATCAATTTGAGTGAAGACATCTTCGCCGGTAATACATTCTGTCCTTTTCATCAGCAAGGCCTCTCTAAAATACTTCTTCTGTTCCAGATGCACTCAAACTATTTTTTTTAAGGTGGCCGTACTCGCCTTTAACTCTGTCCCATTTTCCTTTCAGGATACAACTCAACTTTAAGACGTGGAAATGTTACCCATCATGAGTACATTCAGGTTGGGAAAGGACGAGATGTTGGGTTTAATCAAATTTCACTCTTTGAAGCGAAAGTTGCATGTGGTAATGGAGAGCATATTCTTAGCAGGGATATCTATTGGTTGGGGCACAGATTTGACGTGTTCCGCATGATGTCCTGTTATTACACAACAGTTGGGTTTTACGTCAGCTCAATGGTAAAAGTGTTTTCAGCCTGATTACAGTTAACACAATTTAGCAGTACTTTAAAGCTGAGTTAAACTAATTCTGGAATGGATGAATGACCAAGTTAGTCTTTACAACTGCATCTTTCAGTTGCCTTGAGCATAAGGAAACTATATAAGCACGCAACATAGGAGCAAGGTGTTTTATGCTTCTTTAAAGAAACTTCACCTTTTTATTGAAATTAGTTAGATAGATCTGGTAGTTTTCCACTATAATTTTCTGGAGTAAACATGGATGCAGAACAAACGAATTCCCTTTCTTAAACCCAAAGTTGTTCTTTTATTGTGTCAAAGCTTCACCAAACAACGAGACGAAATTCTAGAAGTTCCCTAATAAACATAAGTTTTTTGTCATGAATGTAAAATGAGCTCATAACACATAGTTCTCTACCCAAGCCTGATTTTTACTGTTACACCATAGTGTAAAATATAGGAGCACTATCTAGATTTGACTGCAGTAAATTTGTATCTGTGGACTTCTTGGTAAGATGCCCAATTAAGTTTTAAGCTTTGGCAACTAATATCTTTTGTGGTAATTCATGGTTTAGATGTAAGTAGCAAAAAAAAAAAAAAAAAAAGGAAAAAGATACACAGAAGAAAAGATCAAAATATAAAGACCACTCTCTTTACCTTTCGTCTCTTATGCCAGTATGTTTATCTATTGTGTTGCTTGTGCAGATGGTGGTGATTGTAGTTTATGCTTTCTTGTATGGGAAACTATACTTGTCATTGAGTGGACTAGAGCAGTCGATAATGAACTTTGCTCAAGTCAGGCATGATTATCCTCTAGAGGCTGCCATGGCATCACAGTCCCTTGTTCAGATAGGCCAGCTTATGGCGTTGCCTATGGTGATGGAGATTGGACTTGAGAGGGGTTTTAGAACTGCCATGAGTGACTTTATCATCATGCAGCTTCAGCTTGCAGCTGTGATCTTCAGATTTTCCCTTGGGACAAAGACCCATTATTTTGGACATACTGTACTGCATGGTGGTGCGAAGCACAGGGCCACTGGAAGAGGTTTTGTCGTTCGGCATGGGAAATTTGCTGAGAACTATAGGATGTATTCAAGGAGTCATTTCGTGAAAGGGTTGGAGTTGGTATTGCTGCTGGTTGCATATGGGATATATAGTTTCGCCACTTCCGAGTCCCATGGCCACAGTTACATGTTTTACACGGCCTCGATCTGGTTCTTGGTCATATCTTGGTTGTTCGGACCGTTTCTTTTCAACTCTTCGGGATTTGAGTGGCAAAAGATAGTTGATGACTGGGATGATTGGTCCAAGTGGATAAAGACTCCAGGAGGTCTTGTGTTCCAGCAAGCAAGAGCTGGGAATCATGGTGGGAAGAGGAACAAGATCACCTCCATTTCACTGGGTTCTCATGCAGGTTCTGGGAGGTTGTTCTTTCCCTTCGTTTCTTTCTATTTCAGTATGGGATTGTGTATCATTTACATGTCTCCAACGGAAATAAAAGCATAATTGTGAGTATTATTTCTGACAACTCCTCTCTTGCGTATTTATTTGCAATGATGAGGACCATGAGATTCTGCTTTTAAAGTAGTAACTACCATGTTTATATTCCTTTTTCAGGTATTTGGTCTCTCTTGGCTGGTTATCGTTGCTGTGATGATCATCTTGAAGGTGAAGTCTGAAGTCTGTATTCTAAAATTGTTCTCAACAACATATTGATTTCTTCTATGAGTGCTGATTGTGAATGTACTTTTCTACTTTCCCGGGCTACTCAAATTAGATGGTGTCAGTGGGTATGAGAAGGTTCAGCGCAGATTTTCAGCTGATGTTCAGACTGCTAAAGGCATTGATGTTCATTGGATTTCTAGTGACGGCTAGCATCCTCTTTATGTTTCTGAATCTTACAGTTGGTGACATCTTCGCGTGCCTTCTTTCTTTCACGCCAACGGGATGGGCCCTATTGCAGGTAATGCCTTCCCCTCCCTCTCCCCCCATCCCTAGTTACAGAATACTATTAATAAAGACATGTAACTTGACCTCTTACCATATTCAAATCTTGATGCCAGCAAAGCATTATATCTCTGTCATAAAAATAAAATGAATTCGTTCTTCTTAAATAGAAATGGAATTATTAGCTTTGCACAGTTGCATACTCTCTGAACAAATTCCACACTGATACTGGTGGGCAAAGCAAGAAAGTCATACTGTGTTTTAATAGATAGACTTTGTTGGTGCTTGCTTTTGGAGAGAGGTCACTTCTTACTGGAAAACTAAAGAAAGTAAAAAGAAAAGGCTAAAATACTAAGATACAGAGAAGGGAAGAAAAGATGTGAAGGATAGATATTGGTCTTTCTCATCCGTGAATAATCCAGCACGGCCAGCCATGAATCCTCCACCCAAAGGATGCTGAACATTGTAAGACTTGCAAAAACAGCAGCCATTGTTTTTATCTCCTGAAATTGAGTCTGTTGGCCCCATGCCTTTGCAAATCTTGACACAACGTACCCCGCTGGTAGTTGTCAGTTCGGCAAAAAACATCTCCTCTGGAGCATCAGCAGCATTAGTCTTCTTAGCCGTGAAGTCGATATGGTGAAGAAAGCATGGCGCAAGAAGTCTGTTCTTTCGTTATAAAAATTAATGGCATCAGTTGCATATGGCCCTACGTAATCTTGCCGTTGTTTATGGAGGTCAATAGTTGCTGAAAAATATGGTGAAGATCCTTTGGGGTGGTGTACTAACATCTCCAAAAACTCGTACGGTTGTAATGTATCGAAGGGCATTCTGAAGTTTATGGAGTTATTTAAATCTAATTATAAGATGAAGGTGGGCAGTGGTAGGAAGACTTGTTATTGGGGAGATCGTTGGCTCACAGACGTTCCACTTGTCTTTGCGATCACAACGTCTAAAGGGATGACTGTGGCCCAAGTTAGAACATTCTTAGATGGTGCCGTTTCGTGGGACATGGGAATCAACAGGAGAGTTCAAGACCATGTGGTCGGAGAGATAAGCTCCCTCCTTGGTTTGTTAGATGGTTTCCTTTCGGAGGGCTGTAATGATGAAGATTATAGAGTGTGGATGGGCACTAACACAAATGGGAAGTTTACTGTGAAGTCGTGTTATTTTTGGCTGATTTCCGACTGTCCGTCTCGGGAGAGGTTCGTCCCTCCTAACAAGATTTACTAAGGTTAGTTTCTTCATGTGGGTGACAATTTTGGAAAAGATTTCAACTCAAGACTTAATGTGTAGGAGAGGTTGGTATAAAGAATGGGTGAATCATTGTTACATGTGTGTACGGGATGGCGAAACAGCTAACCATCTTCTCGTACATTGCGATGTGGCGTGGCGTATTTGGGGCATTTTTCTTAAGGATTGGAACATCAAGTGGGCAACTCCCCCTGACATTATAACTCTAATCTCTAGTTGGCCTACTAGATCTAGCTCGAGGAGGAATGGATTGGTGCTTCCTGCTGCTATCATTTGGAATTTATGGGAGGAAAGGAATCTAAGGGCCTTCCAAGGTGTCAGTAAGGAGGTGATGGTATTGTGGATGTAGTGAAGCTGACGGTGGCGTACTGGTTGCATAACAGAGGGGTTTTCAAAGGAATTTCCGTGGAGCAATTCATTATCAGTTGGGATGATGTCGTCTTTCAACCTCCATAGGACAGTTCCTGGAGGCTTTCTAGCTGTGGTGCTTAGAGAATTTTGGGTTTGGGTTTGTGTTCGTTTATTCTGTGCTCTCCTGGCTTTGGTTCTTGGTTTGTGTTTGTTCTAGCTTAGGTGCGTCGTTTTTTTTCCCTTTGTTGCAGTGGTGTTTTGGTCCTTGTGGGTGGCTTTTTGGCCTCCATTTTTATTTTTATTTTTTCTTTGGTCGAGTGAGCTTAAGCTCATACATCATGTACTTTGGCTCTACCTCAATAAATTTTTAATTTGTCGATCAAAAAAAAAAAAAAAAGAACTGTCTGAGGCATGAAAACAGTTTTGAGGCGAAATAGGGGGTGCAACCAAGGAAAACTGGGCTTGTAAATATAGGAAAATTTGTTATGGGCCTAAATAGGCTTTGGAGCCAGCTGGGGCAGGGGTGCAAGTGCAACCCCTTGCAATGGGCTGGCTCCGCACCTGCCACCTAAAATATTCTACATAATATTGCATACTGAGGTTATCAAAGTAAGTTTAACAATAAGCATGATTTCTAAAATCGAAATAGATTCAATCACTTGAAAAACTTACAACAATACCATGCACTCCGTACAAAAAATTGAATCATTATTTTTGGGGTTGGGAGCTCAAATTCTACGGAAGATTTTTATTTACACAATACTAGTTGTTAAATTGAAGAGCCCTTGGCTTCCCAGCAGAGTCAAGAGCACGCAGTGGCTTTGCTTCTGTAACTTGAGCTATGACAGATACAAAATAAGGAGTCCCATTGGATTAAATGTGATTTTAGTACTAATTGGATGGTGTAGTGCACTCAAAGGAAGTAGTCAATGGCTTCATTCTAAAGTTGGATATTTGGCATGAGTTCTATTACACATCGTAATTTTTACCGACTCTAAAGGGCTACATTGGATACCCATCTCTTTGCGTGTTTATTAAATACGACCTTTAACTACACCGTTGACCAATATTGATCTCTTATATATATATAATCAATCATATATATTTTCGTTATATTATTTTTAAACATCACTTTCGACTATTAAATAAAATATCCAACTTAGATATCTTTTTTTCTTCTAATTATGTGGTTTCCTTTATTATTAATTTTCAGTTCATTGTTACTATTTTTTATTAGTAGATTTCAATGAATTAAAAAGCAAGACATGAAAGATTATTGACAAGTGGATAATATAAAGTAAAGTAAATCAAGAAAGTGCATGTATATAACCTTGAATAATTATTTATTGGCTCTTAAAGTTCAATTTACAATTTTAAGAACTTACTAGTTTTAAGAACTTACTAGAAATCCATGTCCATCAACATCAAGTATACGATCAAATCTATGTAATAAAAAAAGTTAGGATGAGTCTTATTAATTGTACATATCAAATACTTAATCCAACATTACCAATTGCTTAATTTGTTGCACGGGCATGTAACGTACTTACTCTTAGGATCCACATTCGATAAGGAAATCTTGTAAACATCCATAAAGACCATAACTATTGGTGTCTAAGTAACAGAGAATGCTCAACGGAGGATTTGAAGTATGTAATAAATTCTATATACATACGCATGGTTGAACCACCTTACTATAACTTTTGTTGTTGTTGTTTTGGATATATATATATTATTTTTTTTGAAATAATTTTGAACTCATTTTGTTTGATACCATAGTACTTGGATAAAAAAAATATAGCATATAACTTATTACCATTACTTACTTTTAATACGTTTGAATAGTTGTTATGGATCTCAACAGGAGTGATAAGTTTACAATGGATTTCATTTCCTTTAATTAATATCTATTGGATTTTGTAAATCTCTTAACTATAGTATTTTATAAATATATAATTTTTTTTATGCTTATGTTAAGAAAAAGTCGTTGTTAAAAATCCATATTAAACCGCAAATGAAAATTTTGTTGAATAACATAGTTTGTGCATGTGTTAAAAACAATGTTTATAAGTATAAGAATTTATATGTTTATTTATGTAAAAATAACTAAAAATATTGTTAATAGTATACCTTTCCACATTCAAATGAAAATAAAAATCTATTAAATATTTTCTGTAGTTTGTTCGTACCAAAAAATGTGTATACATGTAAGAAATATAGCAAAAGGGTAAATTACCCATTTTCCATAAACTTAGCTCCACCATTTACCATATTACTTCCCGCTTTCTTAAGTTAATACATTATAATAAATTCAAAGAGACTAAAAAGATTTTATACTTAAAACTTCACTTGTAATGACATGACATAAACATCTAAAAGAAACCACAATTGTAATAATATAAGTATCGTTCTAAATGAACCCTTCAGCATATAACTTAGATTAAGACACATAAAACTTTAAAGAAAACTAATCCTTTTCCCAAGTTTCATTTTTTGTTGATATCAATTATCCCAGACAAGTTTAGATACTTTAAACTCAACCGAACGTTACCAAAAATATCCTCATCCGCTCCGGCAAAAAAATAAATTCAAAACAACTATTATAAGGAAGAAATTTGTTTGCATGATCAAGCGCATGTTGAGAAATCATATTAATTATTGGTCTTGGACTGCAATTTCTCTCGGAATCCAACACTTCCTCTGCCACAAGATTGAGTACTGGTTGTAAACTAAAGTGACTTCTAATTCCACACATAACAACAGTTGGGTGCTCCCCAATATATATCAACACACTTTTCAAACTCCGAATCTAAATAAGAGTTTAACAATTATATATAAGAAATAACAAGAATATTATTTGCATTAAGTTTATAACAACAAGTTCTATTACAAAAAAAAAACATAAATAAAGTAATATCATGTTGAAACAATGAGTTCACAAGAGCTAATTACCTGATTTAGGATGTAGCTTGAAAAGGGGTTTTCTGCTTCCGAACCTTTTTTGTTTAATCTCTACACGAAATTGCTTAAGACAAGCAACTACAATTCCATCTGTGCAAACCATAGCGATAATTTTGCCACCTGCACTCATACCTTTCTATCCGTATTTTATTTACTAGTAGTATAGGTTGAGCTGGAACATAATTGTCTTAATCAGAAATGAATTCAACAACAATATCAATAGTAAAAAATTAACCATATTTGAAGCAAACAACACCAACAACCAAAACACAAAAAATCTAATATAGTTAACTATAAAATTACAAGGATTGGATCAAAGAACGGGATACAAGCAATCAATATCCAATCAGATTAGCAAAAACAAACACAAAAGATATACAAATCAAATTCGCGTTTGGCAGGGAGGTGGTTGAGGGTGGAGTTCAGTCAACGGGAGGAGTCAATGATGGAGTTGAATTCCAAGGGTGTTTTGCATGGGCCGAATTAGAACTCTAGGGCCTTCATTCAGTGGAAAATCAAATGACACCTCCCCTCATAGAATTCAGAACTCCATCCTTCCATCTCCTCCCATTGACCATTTTGACATTTTGCTTTCTTTTTTTCTTCAAACAATAATTAATTTACAATACTTATAAATTTACTATAATAATTAAAATGTAGTTATATCTTATTTTATTTTAGAATTTATAATAATTTTTAACTAGAAATAATTAATACTTTAATAATATTTTGTTTTTTCAGATATCCAAAAATGAAAAAAAAATATTCTCTTATTATTTAAATACATTAATACTATTGATAAGTTATTAAATTTGAAATTTAAATTAATAGTTTTATTTAAAATACCAAAATTGACTATTATTTAATATTATATTTACTTAAATTATTACTTTAAATAAATTTTCAATTAAAATATAAAATATATTTACATAAATAATTATTTATTATTGCTAATAAATTATTTTTGTAGTTAAAAAATAGTAGTTTTTTTAAATAATTCTAAGACTGACTATTACTAATATTATATTTACTTAAAATAAAAGTTAAATATATTTTCACTTCAGAAATCACATTTATATTATATATAATAATATGATATTTAAAATATATATTATAATTATTAACTTTTATATATTATTAATTTTTTATATATTATTTTTTTTATATATTATTAATTTTTTATTTTATTATTATTATTAAGAATCAAAAATAATTAATATTTTAAACTCAATTTATTATTATTTACACATAATATTTTTTAATTAAAAAAATCTTAACTTTTTGTAATTAATATTATGTTTAAAATTAATGTTATATTATTTAAAATTAATATTATGTTTAAAACTAATATTATATTTAAAATTAATATATTATATTACATTAATATTATCATTTATTAGTATTTTTAATTACAGTTGTATTATATTAATATTATACTATATTATATTATATTAATATGCTAATTACTTAATTAATATTTTATTATATTTATGTCATGTTTAATTAATATTACATTTAAAATTAATTTAAATAATACTGTATTTATTTAATTATTAATATTGCATTTACTAATTTACTAGTCTTTTGTGTAGTTATTTATTAAAATATATATCATTAATGACAATTAAATCAAAAAAACTATTTAAAAATAATTAAATATAATTTTTTAAATAAATTCAATGATTCAAATATAAATTTACAAGAAAATAATATATTAATAAATAAATAATTTGTAGAAATAAACATTTGAAAAGGGAGAATGACGTAATTCCCAATTTTATCAACAATCATGCCAAACACATAAATTTAGAAGGATGGAATTCACTTTCTAGGTAGTTTGAATTCTAGGTAGTTGGAACTCCCTGGAATTCAAACTCCTTCCATGCCAAACGCAGCCTTACTGCATTCAAAAACAATAAGTTATATCATGTATCATTGTAAACCATAACTATACAGAAAACATGATCTTTCAATTACAAGCTAAGTAAGGCTAGTATTTTCTTGACATAGATTATCCAAATCATCTGTGAAAAGATGTTTAAGTTTACAAAACAGTCTAAGTATAACACAACCTAGACTGGGAATACTGAAGCAAATAAAGAAACAAACAAGATAAATAAAACCAAATATGTCACCAATTATATGAAACCTTTATGAAACTCTAACACATATTGTCAAAATTAACCCAAACCCATAATTAACCTTAACATAAAAATAAAAACCCTAAAATGTTTCAATTGATGAAAACCTAACTTTCAAAAATTTCAAAGTTCCAACACATCATAAGAGGAAGATAAAATGATTCAACATGCCTTTTTATTTAAGAAATTGAAGTAATTTTGATCGAAAAAATGACAGTGGTGGTGATGGTGGGAGGTTTAGATTGTGGTGGGGGTCTGTTCGTGGGGTTGGACTGGTGGTGGCGGAGGTCTGCTCTTGACACAGGTTCGAGAGAAGAAAAGCTTATGGTTGCTTTAAGATCTAGAGTTATTATCAAGGCCTCAAGGGTCATTACTAAAAATTAATCGGTTCAAACCTTTAGCTCTCGGTGCGGTTCCAGGGTTGCCCGCTACCAAAACTAACCCAAACCACTCGATAGCTTAATTAGTTCAGTTCAGGGGAAAGTGGTTTGGTTTGGTGCGGTGTTACGGTTTATTACTAGTTTTAATTAGCATGTAACCCGCACTAGGTGTGATCTGGATTAGCGAGGCTTCGCCTTGCACCCAACTCGAAAGGAATTTCAATAACTGAGTTGTATAATCAACCAAGTGCTTTTGGCAAAGAAAAACACCATTCAATTCATCAAAAATATGAGTTTTTTTCCACCCATTTGAAAAGTCGCATTCATTATCTCAGCAATCACAATGGGGTATCGATGAAATAATTATCCTCACTAGTGAAACTAACATGAAGATCTAAAACAATGTATCCTAAAATTGAGTAAGATGAGTAAAGATTCTTGAAATAGTTTGTAAAGGATGCTTATGTGCCTTCCCAATCAGTTAGACTAGCACCAGTGTTATCCTTAATCCAGATAATGGCATTTATTCTCCTCCGAAAGAGGGTCTCCACTACAAAACTGAAGGCCTTGAGTGACGGTTTCTAAACCGTCAAAAATAACAGAAAACCGTCACAAATAGCAGAAAGACCGTCCCAAAAACTCATTTGTGAAGTTCGACAATTTACAAATGCTTGGTCAACCGTCATGAATAGTTATTCTATTTGTGACGTCTTGTCAAACCGTCATAAATTGTTTTCCTGCCGCCGACGGTCAACGGTTACTGTACTCCGGTGCCGGATTTTAGATTCTCAGAATTTCAGAAATTTTAAGCCATTCACACAAAAAGTAAAAAGCTTTTCAGAACTCGCATCATCCACAATGAACCAGAAACTTATACCATTCATAACCAATTTTTACATTGTGGCACCATAGAAACTTACATATCCGACAGTAAGATGTTTTAACTGTTTAAAAAACGCAAATCTGGGCAACAGAGCAACACCCAGAGAATTAAAAGACCTGGTAACTAAGATTATCAACATCCAAAATGCTTGAGGAAAGTTTGGGACATGATAAGAACACACCTGATGGCATGAAAACCAAAAAAAAAAAGAACAAAAGATGGATCATCTGTGTAGCTAGTGGTTCTTGTCTAAGTTCCATGATGACATTCATTTATCATCCTGCGACTCTGCTTCTCCGTTCCTCATCAGGACCTGGTCTAGATACTTGTTATACCAGGCTGCAATGCAAAAAAGTAGCATGTTACCACACCTATAATTATCTTCATGTCATTGAAATCTAATGAAAAAGAGGAACAGATAGAAGTTTATCAATACGAATCCAAGGATGCACGCACACATGTTATCTGCAGAGTTTTATCTTTTATGGAAGAAGAGAAATATAAGTATGTTTGGCAGGAGACTTGGAAGTGAAGCAGAGTTTGTCAAGAAAGCTAACTTCTTTGAGAATTCCAACTAATCAAGTTTTTGTGAATTGGAATTCTGTAGCGAAGCATTAAGCTATTGTACGAACTTCTAGAAAATTTCTTTTCAATTATTTAACCTTTTTCATTTCAAAAATAAACAAATTCAAGACTGAAAGTAGTTATAGTATTACATGTAGCCGACCTCGGAGACGCAGAGCCAGGTTCATCAGTGTCTGGTGCAGATTTGTTCTTGAAATACTGAACCGAAATCATTTTCCTCCTCAGATTGCTACCGCTGACTGAGGAGAGCCTTGGAAGCCTAAATGTGAACTGCCTCTGGATGACAATCCTGCATACTGTTAACATCGAGATCATGAGAATTTACACATTCATCTCCAGCTTACAATGAATCTAATATAAGGAAGTGAAAGAATCTAAGATAAGGAACCTTACTATGACATAAATAACATAGAAAATCTATTTCTTCGTCCTTTATGGATGACCTAGCCGAGTAAGAAATACACAATATCCAAAATGAGAAGATTCCGAGTAATTTTCACATGACAAAGCAAGAAAATGTACTTGATTTTTAGTCACACATCACCTGATAGCATGCACCTTCTTCTGCCAAAGATCCAGTGCAATTGAAAGCCTCACCACCCTGCTGCAGCCAAACACACAATCTTCAGCTATCCTTTACATTGCTGCTTGAAGTTCTGTAAGAGTTTTCTCTAGATTAGTAATCTTACTGTTAACCTGGTTAGAGGGAAATGTATTTTAAACACACAAAAAAAATCATCTGTCTAATTAAATGACTTGCTAAGTTTCTAGCATGCATTCATACTCCTCTTAATAGCAATAGAAACTTATCCCAATATGCACGGTCAGAAGTCTATGTACACTTTGCTGAAAATTAAAAATTGAATTCCTAAGCAACTGAAAAGCTATCAAAATAGAGGTTGCGTCAAAACAAAAATAAGGCAACAGAACCCTTCACACATTTCCGAAATAAAACAACATTATCATTTAGCGTCAACGACGGGGATGTAAATATTAGTCAAAAACAAAGCAAATACCCAAATTTTCAAGCTACTAAAGACAATCCAAGCTACTAAAGCCCACTAACTTAGCTAACTAATCCAACAACATGTACAATTAATTTTGTACTTGTACTTTAACTTACTATGTCGCCTTAAAACTCAAGTACTTGGCTGTACCACAAGTTAGAAACCGATCCTAGCTACTGACATCTTTAATCAACTCTTTTTCAATACAGGGATATCAATTCACACGTCCCAAACAGCAAACATTTTCAATGTTAGACGACAAAATAGTGTAAGTATACTTTTCTTCGTGACTAACACAACAAAATATGAGAATCGATCGCAGATGGTAATTAGTCAAGCTTAACCCAATTCATCAATTTAATCAAAATACCAAACTATTCATGGAGTTAAATCAACAATATAGAGGACTTGTTTAATTTTAGAATCAATGACCATAAGTATCACAATGGAAGGATATTTAAGATACCCAATTAATGAAAATACAAAGATTATGATAAAACAAGAAGAACAAAGTCAGTTCAGGTTGAGTTGCATGTTCCGAAAGCATAGCTCATTGAGTCATTTCTGCAAACGGGTAACAGGCTACTTTAGAAATTAAATTATACTACACTTGATTGAAGATAAAAATCAGAACTTTGAAAGTTACAGAAATCCTAGGTTGAAAATTATGTAAATCAAACCCATAGAAAAGAAATTCATGATGTTTACTACAAAAAATTGGTGAAGAGTCATTTACTCTGTCGGAAGTCTAGAACCGACACAAAAAAAGTAGCTTATTTGACTAATCCAACTATTTCCTACGGTTGGTCAAAACACCCTCACAAATAGCGACGCCCATAAAATAAAACCCTCACTAACGTGACTTATTTTTGTACTGCCCTATGAAAAAATGGAGATTTTTGTCTCCTTTCATGAACCAAACTTATCTGGATTTATTCTTCCAAAAGAGTTCTGATCTTTAATGTTATGCGGAAAGGCCGAATGGGATTAGGATTATTTGTGTTGGAAGTTTGAGTATCATCTAAGTCATTTCTAGTGATATATGTATCAGTCTGAATATGAATATTACTAAAACAAGACTTATCCCATTCACGATGACCGTTTTTAGTACTCAACGTTCTAGCTCATAACTTGAAGGTCGGGGATCTCACAACATTAACATGCCAAGAATTAGGTATGATGTATTTACAAGTGGGATCCTCAAACTACATGGCCATAAAATAAAACTTAGGCATGCAGACATATGCAATATCAAAACCAATATGCATGAGGGCAATGGTCAGAGAAATCTCTTGGAAAATTAACACAAAACTTGGGGAAGAGTAATTCAGCATTTGATTAATCAGACATCTATCTGATCTTTCCAGAATAAGGTTAGTTCCAGTTTGCATATTAGGCCATGTAAGGGACCAGAAACACCAGGATCATGCAACTCAAAAACATTACAAAATTTCCTAAGATTATAGAATTCTTCATTATCTACATCTAACCCTCGTTCTTATCTTCCATCCCTATTAGGAAACTAAAGTCATCAACAAAGAAAACATATTCAAATGTAGGTATATGAGGAATCTCACATTGACTAGCAAAAAAAAATCTCTAATGCATTTATTTGTTTTACCATATTATGAAGTGGTGACATAGATGCCCGGCCCTAGACCTCGACGATAAAATATTAAGATCAATTTCTTACTTCCAAGCTAAAACCAGACCAACGATTCTGCCAGTGCAAGGTACATTAATGGCACATGTGAAACACATGTTTCTCAACTTCCTAGCAGCATCATCCTTTTTCATTTATGTTTTGGATAGAAAAACTACATCAGGGTTGATATTGCGAAATAATAGGTTAAACTCTTTAGTAGCAGATTTTTCCCTAGACCATGCATATTCCAGCAAAGCATTTGCACATTATTAACATGAAATTGAGATATAGAGTCACTAGTAATATTAGTGTATTTTTCACTAATAAGAGAGGCATTTGAGAGATTTACCTAATTGGTTGATTCAACATTGCGGTTAAGTTGGGAATTTACTGTATCATCATTAATTTGAGAACTTTTCCCAACATTCAGATCCAGAGACAAAGCCATATTGCAGAAATCTTGGTTAGCTCATAGGGTTGATAAGAATGTGTATCTAAACTCGAAAAGTTTTGAGAAAAATACTTTTGTGATAATAACCATTGATCTTGGTAAAAGTTTTCATCATTATATAGTAAATGAAAATACGAAACTAACGAGCCAAGAATTACTCAATTACGAGATATATTGATGAAGTTATGAGTGACTCACAAAACCTGGAAAAATATGTGGCTAAAGGTTAATTTCATGAATAGGAAATTATACACGAACTTTTAGATACAGTTTACGAACTAAAATCGAAAAATATATGACCAAAGGCGTATTTTAGTCAAGTACTTTGTGTTTCCTTTGCTGGACAAGGTGGATTTGTTTCGAAGCAACCTAGGCTTGATCATTTACTATGAATAGAGAAGTCACGTAATCACACAAACCATCCCTTGGAAAATTGTGTGTATGTTGCATAAGGTTGTTTTTCATTATTTTTTCTTCACGACAAGAGTGAGATTCTAAAAGACTTTACTCAGGGATACTAAAGCGAAGGAAAGAAGTTAGAGCACTGCACTGTCGAACTTACAAACAATAATATATATATATATATCTTGATTCCTAGTCTACTAAAGTCAAGTCTTGGACTAGGATTGAAGACTGGAGATCAAACGTAGTTGAGTATCAGACATCACTGAGTAATCCTCTAAGATTGAAGACTGGAGATCAAACGAAGACATTTGGATAAATTCATCAACAAAGAGGTATGTGAAGACTGATCAATCATCCTATTACTCACGATATTTACCATTCTATCTTTATACTATGTCGTGTGATTTTAATCGACTTAGTATTGCAAATTAAATAAGAAATTTTAAAGTCAAGTTTGTCTTGACAAATTATCTCGAAATATGATTCAAGAATTAATGGATGTTTCGGATCCTTGGTTAAGAAAAATTTATTGCTCATGAATTAATTTGTTTCAAGTTGATCATTTGGAATTTGGTCAATCAATGATTTTTATTATCTCTGGCAACTGGGAATGTTTCTAACTGTTTAAATAGAGTTTTCAGAACTACAAAATTTCTCGAAACTTCTTACCTTTGTGTTTTGAAACTTTTCCTTAAGATACACGAGTTTGATAGTCTTTGTCCTAACAGTCTTAACTACATAGAAGCTTTCCAAACAAGTTCGTAATCCCAGCCAAACAACTTGTTGGTCATAGCGTGTAACTTCGACCATTCTAGGACCTAACACTTATCTCCTTCTGCAACTGACTTGCCGATAACGCATAAGACTAGAATGTTCTGAGCATCATCAAGGATCAAGGTCATCTCCCCAAATGGGAAGTGCATGGTATCAGTTTCACCATGATACCTATCTACAAAGCAATTGATTGTAACATAATCATACTTCACATAATTTTCAACCAAAGGATATAGCCAAGACTCCTTTACTAAATTTTGGACCTCTTCACATTCCTTAGACAAATCCCAATGACTCGCGGCTTGGTGTTGACAAACACGAACGACTTTCTTATGATCCTAAAATTAGGAGACAATATAATTAAGAGTTTTTACATAAATACAACACAATACATATATATACACACAAGATAAAGATTCTTACATAGGTTTGATAGGTAGTACGAGCCCACGAGTCCTTGTAGCCAAATAGTGTCGGTTTCTCAGGTTGGCCCCAATAATTCCCACCACTAAGATCAGGTAACATGTCATCTGGATCAGGAAGGTGCGAACCTTTTACTTTTACTTTGACTTTGAATACTCTTTTATTCCCTTGTTCTTCCGCTGCCGGTTGTGCGCCTTCACATTCACCTTGTGTCGGTTGTTGACTTGTCCCAACACCTTCCTTTACAACTTTGTTTAGTCTCGTTTGTTGACTTAGGTGAACCTCATCATGTTCCTCTTCTTCGT
The DNA here is from genome assembly GCF_003573695.1 of Papaver somniferum. Taxonomy (NCBI): domain Eukaryota; kingdom Viridiplantae; phylum Streptophyta; class Magnoliopsida; order Ranunculales; family Papaveraceae; genus Papaver; species Papaver somniferum. The sequence continues at coordinate 1,536,929 of NW_020625486.1, forward strand.
TTGCATCATCCGATTCTCCAGTAGGTTCACGGATTTCTAATTTACTGCAGTCCCTACTGTGCCAAAGTTCCCCTCTTGCAGATGCCCCCAAACGCTTATTGCGACCTTTGACTTTCCCTCGAGGTGGAAGAGACACGGGAGTGACAAGATCATTTTTATTTCTTTCTTAACGCAAGCATCTATACTTTTTCCTTTCTTAGCTTCCTTGGATTTAGTCCTATCAAAAGACATAAGAAATAAATGAACGAAAAATAACAATTATATCTGATTCCGGCACAGATATATTGAATAACGTCATGAAAACACAATAGCCAGCATTATCAATCGACAACATGGTCATGCCGGGACTTAATGCTGGCATTGAAGAAAAATGCCGAAAATGCCAGTAATCCTTGGTCATTATAAGAAGTTTTCTAGGATACCTAAAGAAGCATGCCAACATTGAAGAAATTTTAAAACCATTGCCAGTATATATTTCCGGCGTAGACGTCAACCTAATATCAATAAAGACACTAAACATTCAGTTTACGGTAATTTTAGGCACTGTTCCGGCTTTGTGTTCATACTAAATTCAATGCACGAAATTGCACACGGAATGATTTTCATAAAAATTTCAATGCCGGAACTCACTGAAACTCAACTGTTTGAGTTAGGGTTCGCGATTCTAACCTAAACCCACTGCTATAAATCGATTGAAACACTTATAAAACATTTCAAAATCGCTTACTTTCTCACAGAATCCATGTTTACGAGAAATTGATCGTCCGAAGCCTCTTGTTCTTCTTCTTCTTGATCTTGAGCAATCAAAGCAAGCCTTTGGTCTAATTTTTGTTGAGAAATTGAGTTTGACTTCGATTGGGCATTTGATTTATTTCGTGGAGGCATGGTTATGGATTTGGGTAAGTTAATCGACGAAGAAATTTTTGAATCGACGATTAATCGTCGATGAAGAATTATTTTTTTTCAAAACCTTAAGCTAAATGTGTGCCAGAACTGATGAAGGAGATGGGGGATATGTTTTGCTTTTTGATTTTAAGTTTTTAGATTTTTATTTTGTGGGAAGGGTATAATAGTATTTTCATAATGAATTTTAATTAACCAAAAGGTATTTTAGTATTTCCACCCCCAAAAATCACCTCTTTTTTTACTCGGTCAATAAATTAATTTAAAAAGCTGAAACTGTACAGGGTCTAGGACATACTAGTAGCTAGCCGTGAGGCCATCCACCAGTCTAGCCTATTTGAAACAAAAATAAACCTCTCCAAGCCATTCTACAGATTGAATAAAACCTAGTCTACCTTCATAAAACTCAAAAATATCTTCGGCCAGCAAACATGTTTGCTTGTCCAAAACATCAGTTGAAAAATTAACTTCCCTATTCGTCGCAAGTTTCCACTTCTGCATTAGCTGTCATGGCAGTTCACCTTTTTGGAAAGATTGAATGCAACTCATCGAATCTGAATGAATGCAAATATTTTTAACATTCCACCTCTTGGCTAGCATCACACTATAAATAACAGCACACACTTCCGTATAATAATTGGTTTGCTAGGCAAGGACAACACTAAGAACTTCAAGCACCGCTGAATTTGCATCACGAAAAGTAACACCAGCACCGGCCTGGCCTGGATTACCACGTGAAGCGCCGTCACAGAAAATCAAGATGTTATCATGGTTAAAAGGAGACCAACTAACCTCTTTTGGGGTAGAAATTCTACACGATCTATGTTGCACCTTGAAATAATTCAAAATTCGTAACTCTTCAACATTGTTATACATATGGCCCTTCATTATAATTGAGTTATCACGTATTACCTGATAAACTCTACCTTTAAACCCAAGCCATTGCACCTTCATATCTTCAAAATCGTATTTATTGCGTATCCTCCATAATTATGTGACAATTACAAATTAGCAACCATCCACGGATATTTGATCATCCTACTTCTCCCTTTAGCAGCTTTGTATGAGGCCCCCAAGTCTTCATTAGGATGCAGGTTAAAAATATTGGCGGCCCAAGCCCAAATTCTCCTAGCAACTCTGCAATGCCAAGTGATATGGCTAATAGTCTCGCAACTTTTTCTACACAGGCTGCACATAGTAGGCATGCTCCTACCAGTATTCTTAATAATATTATCTTCACTTGCAAAACATTGTTTAGCCCAAATCTTCCAATGTTGTACACTAAATGTAGGATGCACAACTGACCTAGTAAACAAAGCGGCACTAGGCTGAACTTCAGAGGGCGTTCTTATAGCATCCTTTGCATACTTGAATGAGAAAACACCTTTACTATCAAGTTCCCCAAAAATCTCCCCTTAGCAGACACTAGTGGATGAGGATAGTAATTCATATCCCTCAATTAGTTTTAGTATCCCCCAATTACGCGTTCATTCAAAATAAGGGATTTGGTGAATTATAAATCTCGAGGGAAATGTGAATCCAAATAATTTGGGAAATCAAATGTACCAAGGGAATCATAATTCCACCAAATCCCCTAAACCCATGAATTCCAGTTTTAGGATTCTGCATCCAAACCCATTGTAATTAAGTATATTTGTAATCGAAAGGCGGAAATAAAACAATATGAAAAATCAAACTTTTCTTATCACTATATCATTATTAAAGTGTCAATATCTCTAAGACTCCGCTCCTATTATTTGCAATTATTCTCCAATTCCTTTCGCTTCGTATAACCTGGAAAATTGCAAAAAAAGAAAAGAAAAAGAGACTAGGTCAGAAAAATTGTCATCTAAACTTTTTGTATTTAACATTCATTAAGAATGGCTAACTGGAAAATTAGACTTGTTAACAAGAAATGCCATTTTATTGGCATATTATAATTTTCATCATCTTTACAAATTACTTTTGAACAGACAAACACAATTAAGGTCGAAACCTTTTTAGCTTTTGTTTATATGTAATATACATCTTGTGTTGATCTCATTAATGATGAAAAACACCGTTGACAATGGTATGACATTCAAAAAATACACATTGATGACTATTTATTATGTTCTTCAAGATGAAAAGCAATTTACATGGGAAACGACGTTCAACAATTATTTCATGCCAATTGGTGATTTTTTTTGACATTTCGTATTTTATTTATGACTAGAAATAAACCGTGTCGTAAAATAAAGACTAATTCGACATTTATATCTAATTAATTATTATATTTAATTATATTTCGAGATGTTTTTAGGTTGAATTTCACACATATGAACTTGTGGATCAGGAAGTGTCATATAAATAATCCTTAAATTTGGTTCAAAGTATAGTGGATCAAAGAGTAATTACTGAAATTAAATCTAGCTAGTCAAATTGTTTAATCGTGTTAAATTATTTTATTTGTGATGAATCAAACCAAAACAGCAGAAACTCGATCAAGCTTGGATTAATATGCAATATCTTTAAGATTATATCACATCTAACAACCCAAAGCATTTTACTAATCGATTTTAGTAAATAAAAAAATATTTAGTTGTTATCTTGTTTACTTGATAAAGAATTCTTACGTAATATTAAATTTATCTTGAAAAATATATTTTTGATCAATCTTTGGTTTCTTCCTACTAACATACAAAATAAGGGAGAACATAACATGCTTAGCACAGGAATTCTTACCGACATACAAAAAGTATTTTATTTTATTTTTTCAATTTACTTGATTGACAAAGCTTGACCGGAAATAATAATACTCTTAAAATAAATTCTAAATTTATTTGATTTAAATGAAGAAATCCAATCAATAATGAATTTTATGACCCTAATTATGAGGGAACCCAATCAATTTAAATTCATAATAAAAGAGGTTACTTGCATCCAACATGGTGATGCCAACATGGTTATTTGTATCATATAATTAAATAATTAAAACTAATTATCTTTATTTGTATTTATTTTTCCATATTAAGTTTTATTTATGATCTAATTATGAGGGAACCCAATTAATGCAAATTCATAATGAAAAGAGCTTACAACGTTTACATCCGTCAGATGTTTTTGGCTGGGATGAGACTGAGATGGTCGGATGCAACTTTTGGCTGTTTTGTATTATAGATTTAACATATTAAATAGAGTTCAAACCAGTCAAAGAACAAAATAAACAAATGTGAATTACTTTTTTTTTATCTCATTGGAGACATTTATTAGAGAAGTTTGTCCGAGCTACTTCTCTCAAGATGAGTTTGTCATTCTTTAGTGACATGTCTTTCTAATTTGCTCTTGTTATTGATTTTGCATTCGACCGAACATATCTTAGTAGACGGGGATCATCAGTTGGCCTTAATGTTTGGTTCGTACCACTCATGGAAATCGAATATACTCTCCGACGATGAAAGATTTCGATTCCACGCCTAATGAACGAAGGAATATTTAAAGTCGGCGTATAATCGATAACAAAGTCGTTTGAAAACAATGTTGATGAGTTTTTAGGGTCGACACTGATTTTAAATCATTTGAGAAAAATGATAAGAAAATTTTATTTTAGAGTCGGTATTGGTTCTAGATTTAAGTTTACATGATTTCCAAGTATTTGGGAGAAAAGATAGTATTGAAGTCTTATTTGAGGGTGTTTGGATACCTCCAAAAATATTTTTTTTGACTTTTTTTTCTTTTGAAAATAGCTTCGTGCAAGCAAAAGAGATTATTTTTTGTGAAACAAAATATTTTGTTTCTGATATTTTTTAGATTGACTTCTGTTTTTGGAGAAACCTAAGCGTGTTGCTTTTGCTATTCAAGCACCCTCTTAAGTCAGTTTAAGACACCCCTTATCATATAACTTAGGTAGATTTAACCATATCAACCTCAAATTGAAATCGACAGCCCCACTCGATCCTTCTATTATTTCTCAACTTTTACTCTCTCCGCAACCAAAATTTCAACCTACACGAAGTGACCTCCATCTTTAGTAGGCAGTTTTTGTCTCTTTTTTTGAGGATAATCGGTCAACTCAGTCTCCACTTTTCTATACCATTCCATGCCTTTTTCATGATTTATAAAGGGATATACCAATATTATTTTGGGGTGATACCGTTCCATATAGGACAAAAAATAATGAGTTTTTTATTAATGTAATTACTATTTTATCTTTTCAAGTGGTCCTCTTCTTTTACAGAAAAGGAAATATGATTCTTTTATCTCTTAATTCGTTAGAGAAATATACTTTTTTTTGTGTGTGTAAAAAAGAAATTTCATTGAAGGACTAAGACTCATAAGGAGCCATCATTACAAAATTAGTAGAGTCATCTAATTTGGGATTGTGAGAGACACCAATATTAGATTTATCTACTAAAAGTTTCCTTCGACAACAAAAAGGCGGGGAGTGTTCCTATTCAACAGTTGAATTTAAAGACCTAAAAAACTTTGCCAAAATGTCTGCAACTTGATTTTCTAGTCTAGGAACATAAAAGAAATCCAAAAAATTGGTGCAAAGATGAGCTATTCTGATTGTTTCATCGGGGTAGGCTTTAGCAAGCCATGAAATGTCTGCCTTTTTTCCAAGAATGTAGTTGAATAGACTTTCATAATCTCCCTCAATACTAAAGTTTTGAATTTGCTTGTCCTTAACCCAAATTGCCGCCTATAGCAAGCCTATATCTTTTGTCTCTTGTGGATTTGTCCCTGTTGATTTCTCTGTTATTCCTCCATTGCAGTCTTTGCATCATTCCTCAAGATTAAAGCATAAGTAGATGGTAACACATCTGATTGATATAAATGTGATGAATAAATTTGTTTTAGGTATCTTAGCTAGCTATCATTTAGCAATCTTTCATATGCCTAATAAACTGACTGATAAAATGGATAACATTCAAATGAATTTCTAGTGGGTGGAAAAAAAATGAGAAAAGAGATTATCTTAAAGGTTGTGTGTGTAGGTGGGGGTGGGGGTGGGGGGTATTGCTATTCCTAAATAGCTATGAGGTCTTAATATTATGAGGACCGGTAAAACATAGCTCTCTTTTCCAAATTAGCTTGGATAATCGTTGAATTTCCTGATCAACCATGAGCTATCATTTTAAGGGAAAAATATTTTGCTAATGTTAATCTTTTAACTGACAACATAAATAAGCATGGGTCTTGGATTTGGAATGGCATTTGCACTGGTCTAAAGATAGTTAAAAGGTACTATATTTGGAAAATAGGTGATGGTGTTTTTGTACTCATATGGAAGGAAAACTGGATTCCAAAAAGACATGGTCCTCCCTCGTCACATTTTCACTCATCTTGTATGAGTATCGTTAGCCAATTAATTGGTCATGATATGAAATCTTGAAACGTTGATACTCTAAAAGGTCTTTTTGATGATAATAGAGTCACTGGCATAACCAACATCAGAATTCCTTTTTTAGGTTAGGATAAAATTAGGTGGGAACCATCCAGCAATGGTCATTTCATTATTAAGTCTTTTTATAAATTATTCTTAATAAGAAGTTATCAATCTGTTGGAAATCTTTGTAGAAACATAAACTTTCCTTAGAGTGCATCATTTTGTTTGGAAATTCATGCATAACTACTTACCAACTAAGTCTAAACTGTCTAGATTTACTAGTCATCATGATGATTCTTGGCCTCTTTTTGGTAATGCTCCTGAAACACCTTATCACTTATTTTTTGATTATCCTGCAGTTAGTCCTATTTAGAGCTCTGTAAGTCCTAATCCTACAACTCATCTGCAAAACCAATACCTACATCACTGGTTCTGTAATTTTTTTCCTGACACTTTAAGATGTATGATATTGCTTGTTTTACAATATGGTTAATTTGGAAGTCAAGATGTGCATAAATCTTTGAAACTTAGTTCTTAAACTTGGTACAATTTTTTTAATGAAACTAAGTTCTTAAACTCATCTTTACAAAGTCAATCTAATAGACATGCATTACATAATTGGATACCTCTAGGGAATGATGTTAAAAAATAAATAAATTGATGCTTCACGCATAAATAAGACTAGTTTAACAGGGTGGGGACTAATATCACTAGTACAAACCTTCACATACGCCACGTTTTTTAGTTTACAGTCCAGCCACGTTTCAGGTTATTTGTGTGGCTATTGGTCATCAGTATAACTATAGCCACATTTTGTGTTACCATGTAGCCATAGTGCACCATTTAGTCATGGGTTTATTCCTAAACCCATCAACTGTATCCATAGGGTATCGTTTGGTCATGGTTTTCAGTTTAATCCAATCACATGTAGCCATAGATGCGTATATGGCCACATTAAATAATTTTGTATGTGTCAAAAGTGTCGGATGACAATAGACACACCTTTTAGACTGTGACGGAAAGAGGATTTATTTATCCACATTGGTTTGTTTATGTGTCCATAACATCTGGTTTATTAGACACGCATATACTAAGGAATTGACACATTATATCAAACATGACAAAAGATTGACATATGGTTACTCCATATTTTTTTTGGGAGGATTATGATATGGCTACACGAAAAACAAATTGTGAACATAGCGTCGGATCCATTAGACACATGAGATTGAATTTTAACTTTTAAAGTACTAGCCATGGTTGTTACCGAGTCTTTTCTAGGCCAAATGCTCCTAGTATGCTTAATTTTCAAGCAACATATGCTAGGGTAATGTTTATGCATGTCCACTGCAATAAAGAAACCTCAAGCTCTGGTGTATAGAAGGATACATTACAAGTGATTGTGGCTTCCAAGGTAATTGCAATACAGCGGGTGCAGCCGGGTGTTTTGTGAAAATAAAACATGTATAGTGGAGTTCTGTTGTGTTACTTTCTCCAAGAATTCCCGATATATAACCATGCCAAAATCCAAAATAGGAAACCATATCTTAAACTTTTCATACAAATCTAGAAGGGACTGCAAACGACAGGAGCCATCTGTGAGACCAACCAAACCTGTTTAACTTATCAATTCACAAAAGCTTGTATATTTTTAGCCAATATATTTAATGAAAAAATTTAGATCTACAACCAATATTTTTTATTTACCTCTTTCCAAAAGAAAAAAACAAAAATATTACATCAAATTGATTTTGGAGCCCGCCACTCCAAAACTACGATTGCAGTAGGAATGCATTTCTTTTGCTCTTTATATAACAAGACAAAACAATCCCATAATCAAATTCTTGATGTTTTAAATGCAGAGTTCGTATCCTACAATTCGAGTGTCAAACTTATAGAGGCATATGATGGCATAAAAATGACTTCGTCAAAGCTCAGGGACAATGTAGAGTGTTGAATAGCCACAACGAACCTGCAACAGGAAAATAGGGTTCTGAGTTCAAAAAAAAACAAGGAAGAAAGAACGAGGGCACAACAATTAATACAAGGTGTCAGCCCAACTCAACATAAATTGTGGTCAAGACTTCTTACAAAGAGGACTTTCACAAGATATGGGAAAAACCCTGTCAAGTATGGTATTCAAAACGGTTGAGGGTTAAATTGGAACAAGGAAAATGAGATTAAAATTCACTATTCTTCACAGGCTACACAATACAAACTCCTCACACAAGCAAGTGAACCGCTCCATGCAATTCACTTAGGAAAAAGCATCAGTCCGCCCCCAAATGCTTTCACCATAAAATTGAGAACCATAAGACCTTTAGCACCATCATTTTAAATGTTTTTTTTTGTGGTTAATGAACTGGAGTTTCCATCATATATCTACAGGGTTACGAATCTAATTTGGGTACTTGGAATTCAATTTCACCATATGCTTTGAGTAATGTTATGAAGTGTATAAAAGATTTCTGAAATACAAGTACAACATGTAGTTATAGTGCATGTGCCCATAAATATATTCAAGCAATAGGACAAAAACATACCAACTCTCATTCTCTTGGATATCTATTTAAAAGTGACCAGAGTAGCAAGTTGTAAAGTACAGTAGTAGAAATTTCAATTGAAGTTCCATATGAGACACGGATAAAATGATGTTATTCATTTTACAAAGAATAAAGCACGCAAACATACAGAAAGCATGCTAAGGAACAGGATTAAACATAAGTTCCATCTTTATCGTTCTTTCAATATCATGTCACTAACCGAATAACCACAGATTAAAGGAAATAAAGCGATGTACCTGCGGGAGTGTGTCATTTTGGCTTGCGTATAAGTAAACCTCGGCAGTCAGTTCGGAAGTAATCATTTCGGGATTCTTTACCCAAGTCTTGTGGATCTACAGACGGCAAGATATTATCATTCGCAGAAAAGATTACTGTACTGAATTCCTCATCGTTGCCATCGTCATCTCTATAATTTTTGGGAGGTGTCACAAAAACAATAGACTTTTTCTTATCTAACTGGTCTTTGACATAAAATACCTGCTTAGCTTGTGAGGCTAAAATAAAAGGATCATTTTTGTATCCCAACATAGTAAGGTCAACAATCTTGTAGCCAAGAGCATCTCTTTTGACCCCACGTTTATTATCAACCCAATTGCACTTGAACAGATGAACTTTTCTTTCACAGTAATCTAACTCCCATATCTCTTGCAAGACACCATAATAAGAGGCTTTACCATATGTAACATCATCATCTCTAGATATGTGCATGTCATTTGCTGCAACGCTAACCCCACTATTCTGGTGAATTCTACCATCACGGGATCTTGTGCGGAATAGATATCCATTGATGCGATATACAGTGTATTTCGTTACCTCGTAGTGCGGGCCGTGTGATATCCATCTTAAGTTCTCTGAGATACTTTCTCTGTCGTCTGCCAACTCTTTTTCAACCTGAAATTCATTATTAGGATGAACCTTGAGTTTAAAGGAATATAACACATCAAACAAGACACTTTTTCTATGACCTATTACCTCATTTTTTAACCAAGCGCCAAAAGTGTTAGAGTGCTCTTTCTCTAGCCATGCTCGCTTTTTAGTAGAATAGTTAGTTTCCAAATATAGCTTGTGTCGGCTGGTATGTACAATAACCAAATGTTATTATACTTTGTACAAAAAAAAACAGGAAAAAAAACAGGAAAAAAAAACAAATTAATACTTACTCTATGTAAGGCTCAATTTCAGGCGTGTTCTGCATTACATAGAAATGTGCTTGTCTCAACTGTTCAGGGGTAACTATACACGGCTCTTCAGCTGATAACGGTTCTCCCTCCTGAGATGTATTATGCCTATCTAGTGGAATACCAATTGTCCTGATGCTTTTATGGTACTCACAATATATCTCAATCGTCTCTTCTGCAACATTCTCTTCGGCAATGCATCCACAAGGTTGATTCTTGTTTCGCACATGCCCCTTTATAACCTTCATACACCTTTCGAAAGGATACATCCATCGAAAGCAAACCGGACCGCATAACTTCACTTCCCTGGTAAGATGTACAGTTAAATGAATCATGATGTCAAAGAAGGATGGAAGAAAATACTTCTCTAGTAAGCATAACGTCACACAGAGATCCTCTTGCAATTTATCTAGCTCTTCCACCATGATTTCTTTGGCAGATATTGATCTGAAAAAGAAACAAAACCTGATAATAGCATATCTCACAGGTGTAGGCATAATTGATCGAATAGCGACGGGCAAAAATTGTTGCATAAGCATATGGTAATCATGTGATTTGAGTCCGATCAGCTTACGCTCTTTTAGGTTCACAAGGGTGGAAAAATCCGAACAATACCCTTCTGGAACTCTTAACTCGGATAGTGTCTCCAAGAATATGTCTTTTTCTTCCGTAGTTAATGTATAACATGCTGCGGGAAGTATCGTTCCTTTGTCATCTGTCTTAGGGTGTAACTCCGATTTTAACCCCAAACGCACCAAATCCTTTCTGGCGTTTAATCCATCTTTTGTATTCCCGTTGTGCAGCAACGTTCCAACAAGACTTTGTCCCACATTCTTTTCGACATGCATGAAATCAATACAATGTTGGACATCATTATAGCGCCAATATCTAAGTAGTCGCTGCCATATGTTGTACTTGCTCCAGTAAGTGGTTTCCCTGCCTTCCTCTTCCTCACCTGACCTATCGACTTCTTTTGATATTTTTCTGATGCGCTCAATTTTCGTTTTTCCGATGCGCTTCATCTTTCCACCTTTTCCAGGTGTAGCCTGCACGTCTTCCCCTTGAGTATTCGTCCCCTTCTTTCCCCATGAATTCTTTATACATTTTACCTCCTCATATATTTCTTCCCCGGTCATTGGTTCTGGAGCAGTCTCCCACTCTTGTTTTCCGCCAAATGCCCCCTTCTGCCTTCTGAACGGATGCTCATAGGGTAAAAATCTTCTATAACCAACATAAACATTCTTGTTTGAGTCATGAAGCCTAATACTGTGCGTTTTTTTCGACACACCACACAACCATGATATCCAGCGTAGCGACAACCACATAGTGTACCAAGAGCAGGATAATCGTTTATCGTCCACAAAACAACTGCACGTAGAGTAAACATTTCTTGGGCATATGCATCCCATGTTCTCTTTCCCTTCTCAAATAAGAATTGAAAATCTTTAACAAGAGGTTCTAAAAAGACATCGATGTTGTTTCCTGGCGCACCATCTATAAGTAACGACAACATGATGAACTTTCTCTTCATACACAGCCCCGGTGGAAGGTTGTAAATCACAACCAAAACTGGCCATACACTGTGATGTTTGGTGCCTGTGTTTACATCAACTCCATCAGCCGAAACAGCTAACCGCAGATTTCTTGGATCACCTTTAATTTCTGGGAAATTGTTATCTATCTCTCTCCAAGCATGTGAGTCTGCCGGATGACGTAAAACACCGTCTTTGTTTCTAGTGGTATCGTGCCATATCAAATCTTTGTGTGCTTCGATTGAAACAGCCGCTGAAATCTTGGGATGATGTCGAAGTACCACAATACCTTTGCTGGAACATTCTCGTAAACTTTACCATCCCTGTCAACTTTCCATCTGGGTGCTTTACAAGTAGGACACACTTTTTCATCCTTGTACTCATTCCAATAAAGAATGCAGTTGTTGATACATGCATGTATCTTTGTGTACCCTGAACCCATTGCTTTCAATATTTTCTTTGCCTGATATGTACTCCTCGCCATTAAATTACCTTCTTTAGGAAGCATGTCCTTTAACAAGGGTAACAATTCATTAAAAAACATGTCTGATGCACCGTGCTTACTCTTCAACTTAAACAACTGCACAATTGCAGACAACTTTGTGAAGTTGGGACATCCTTCGTATAAGGGTTTTTCAGCATTTTCAAGTAACTTTTTAAACTTTATAGGGTCATATGCGAACTCTTCTGCAGCCTGCATCATATCTATAGTGTTTGGAGCATCAGTGGGAGTTCCCATTTCAAATTCAGCGTGCATACCATTGTTGACGTTAACTGGCCTACTACTAGTTATTGCGTCATCCTTTTCCCCATGCTTATTTGGTGTGATGATAAGATGCACACAAAACACTTGCAAGTATACAAGGCCAAGATTTGTAATAAAATGATGAGTAGGGGTTTGTCCACAGGGAGAGGAGCATATAAGAAGTTTTCCTAGGCTAACAATGGTGACAATGCACTAAGGCAGTGAGCAAAACAAGGTAAATGGCATGAACCAAAGATGCAAGGTAAAGCAATAAAGAAACAGTTAAGAACCACAGCAGGGAAAGATAACAGACAAGGTAAATCAGCAAAGAACCAAGGCTTGGAAGCCAAGGGCAAGGTGAGTTTGTGCACTGACTTCAGTGCACAGTAGCTACAAAGTGCAAGAAAATAAAAGGCAAGAAAATAACTGAATTGCAAACACACAGGACTGAAAATATAAGTGACTGAAAGGGAATTGGTGGGTAAGCCAAGGCTTATGATCCACCTTGTGTCCTAATCAAATGACATGTTTCTAGGTTATATTTGTTCCTAAGCATACATCTAGAAATGGAAGAACACCAAATTGCTCACTAGTCTACCCCTAGCATTGGCTGTCTTTTGACAGTACAACCAATCACAGGCTCTATGAGCATTGGTATCTCCCATTTGCTCAATCAAAACACAGCAACAGGAGAACCATCCTAGCTTCTAGTCACATGAAAGTGCACAAGGCTTCACTGAGCCTTGGCCTGATGCTGATTAGCTCATGTTAACCATGATGTAGCAACATACATTCATCATAAGATATAAATTAGACACAATTAGCAACATATCAGATAACTAAAAACATGTGCAATACTCAACTGTTCACTGATAAGCACTGAAATTTGAAGTTCATTAAAATTTAGCTCAATTCTCTACTGGCTAGTCCAGAGAGATACACAGTATCTTTCACACACTCCCCACAACACCAATTTATACCCAATTACCCATTTAGGGTTTCCCCCCCAATTTTCCCCCAAAATCAGTAGAACTAGGGTTTGGTGAAATTGATTTACCTACTGTTGATGAGATACTCGCTCCATCTCGTCGACCCACTCTTCTCCTGCTTCTTCTCGTTCCTCTCATGCTTCAATTGTTGCTTTAATCATCACTTATATCCCCAATTTCTCACCTAGGGTTTCAGTGAGCAGAGAGATGAGAAATTGGAGAAATTAGTGATGCTAAAGAGATGGTACGTGATGGTGATGATGGGCTTAGGTAGAGTAGAGTCGGGGAGAAAATAGTGGAGTGATTTGGGGTGAGGTGGTGATGATGGAGACGGACATGGTGGTGGTACGGAGTATGGTGGTTCTGCAGAGGGGGGTGATGGAGGAGATGGGTTCGATGGAGAAAGGGGAAGGGGGCGTTTGTTTGAGGTCTAGGGTGTTCGGCACTTGGGTGTGAGGCGAGTGTATCGAGTTTGATGATCTGCGACGCTGAGCCGTGGGATAGGGAGATGAAAGATCAATCGGACGGTGAGATGAAGTGAAGCTTGTAGCGACCGCTGGATTATATAATACAACAAAATCAACGACGCCAGATGGAGTTAGGTGTTGTAGTGTTAGGCGGAGATATCAAACTTCGATGCACATCAAGGGAGCGACCGTCGGATGCTTCTGAGAACTGATCTGACGGCTGAAGACGCAAGCGGGTATGGATTTGGGTTTTAGGCTTTTGGGTATAGAATATGGGTTTGGGAAATGAGTTTGGGCTTGGAAAACCTTGAGCCCACTTCTTCTTTAAGAACAACTTTCTTCTTCTTGAGCCCATTTCCAGCTTTTTGGACGTGCGCTCCATTCTTTGCGGCTTCCTTGCGTGATTTCTCCCGGCTTTTCACCACTTTTCTGCTCTTTTTGCTCCGCAACTCATCCAATCTTTATTTATTACCTAAAAATGCAAAATTAAGTAAGAAAAATATTTATTCTTGAAAACAATGAAAATACAGAATATGGGATAAAATGTAGAATTAATGCATAAAAGATGAGTTAAATGCCAACAAAAAGGGATAAATATATACAATATTTGGCACTCATCATTATTCCAAATAGTATACGTTTGATCGATTCCATTTACGAATAAATGATCTTCTACGTCGCCAACGGAGCATGCACAGAGATTTAAACAATTTGTACACGGACACAACATAAGAAATTCATCATATGTCTCACCCTCCTCCTTGAGATGGTTGACAGCATACCGCAGAAACGCCTCAACTCCTTCTCTATAACGTTTCTTCGTTCTATCAGTACTCATCCAGGATTTATCCATTCTGAAACGCAAAGAGACCAGTAGATCCATCAGTTGCACTCCAATGAAAGCAAAAAATGATAAATCAATTCAGAAATACAAGCTTAGCATTAACTAATAAATATGTTTCATTTCAAAATAGTAGTTATCCCCTGACTTGACAATTTAGACATACAAGTCTTGAAATTACCAATAAATTCAGCACCATTTGAAACATAAAAAATTTATATGGACAAACATGGTAATAACAGATGAAACAGGCAATATGCAATTTCCCTCATAGAAACCGATAATCATGCCACACAAACCCATAACCAGACATCCAGTATTAACTCAGGAAAATTGGTCTAGTACTTTCAGTATATTGAGTCATTTCAAGTTTTGGAATAACACATACTAAATCTGGAGAAGATGGGAGCAAATGAATCTGGATGATAATAAGACAAATTCTAAGTGGTACTATTTATAATGCAAAGAGTTTGAACTGTGGACAATTCATAGTGCAGCAGCGAAGATGAAGGGTCTGTATATCAGCCGCAGTTGGGAGATTTCGCGAGAATGAATTGCAGCAGCTCTAGGGTCAGTGTGTTTGTTAAATTAGAGTAAACACTGATCTGTGCAGTAGGCAGTTAGAGTCAACAGTGTCATTTCACAAACCCATAATCACACATCCACACAAACCCATAATCAAAATGTAATTTCAAATAAATACTCTAATTGATTAACTTAGCAATATCAGATCATAAGTAGTATGTCCCTAGTTCTATAATTGACATAGTTGGCAACTTTTATATCTCTGGGAGCTCAAATCTTCTTCTTTAGACAGATGTGAAGTCACATCTGTCGAGAAAGAGCTCTAATGTTCATGAAGAATGATTGCACAATGAAAATGAGAAAAAAAATACGAAGTACTTAACACTGGTGCATAGTACATCAAGGCTTGAAAAACATACCTATAAGTAACTTTGAGTCAGTTTTAGTGATTCTTTAAAAAAATGCCTTCCTTTTCTGGCTTTTCTCTCCTCGTCTCAAAGTGCCGATTTAGTAGAAATTAGATCCAGAAACAGCAAATCCCAGGCAACTGTTGCAAAAAGTTAAGAATTTTATCATTGCGAATTTTCAAATTCTTCCAAAGGTCTTAACTGAAAATGCTCGAAACTGCACGATGGTATTATACATAAAGCAAATCACTAAATCTGTCTCTCCTGGAACTGGAAACTCAATGCTTTCACTGAAGAATAATGACACCCCTGAAACAGATTGAAAACAAATACATGTACCTACAATACATCACCCATTTAGCTAAAGATTCAAAAACAAATAGGATAACATCAACCATTTAGTTTTATGAAACATCACCAGATTGAATGAAACATCACCCATTCAGCTACAATACATCACCCATTTAGCTACCCATTTTACTAGTCCCTCAAATAGGATAACATCACCAGATAAGTTCTATGAAACATGCTCACAGATTCAACATGATGTACTGAACAACAAAGCAGTAGTGAGCACAGATTCTATATGTTGCAGGAAAAAGAATAGACACAAACTTTAGTGCAGCGAAAAAGAATTTTAGTGCACAAACTTCAGACACAAACTTTACTCAACATATTCTATATGTTGCAGGAGTTAACAACATTTCAGGCAAACATGGGGTATATCACTCAAGACAGAGCATGAAAAGTTCAGAGGTTTAACTAAATTACAATGGGGTTACAGTTCAACAAGCTATCATGATAATTAACAGAGATAATAACTTTAAGGTTTGAGAATGATACCTCCAGTATAAACTGGGTTTAGGCACTACCACAGACTGTGATGCTCCTTCTTACCCCCTCTTTGGTTTGTATTTCAGCCTCACAAGTACCTGGTTGCTCAAAAGAGATTGTCAGGACTAACAAATTCAGAGAGCATCAATGCTGACTAACATCAAGGGAACCAAATGAAGCTAACACAGAGTGCAATGGGTTACAGCAAAATTCAAAAAGCTAACATAGTAACACTTATTACTACGCAAAAATCATCTAGTATAATGAGAATTTCAGCAATCTAAGAATGAATGCTACAACATACCTAAGATGGGAGTAAATCAGACTGATTTTAGGGTTGAATCTATAGATATTCTAAAACATCAAGGGGCAATAATCCCGCCCAAAAGTTATTTCTTTTGATTTCAACCCCAAAATAAAAAGGTTAGGGTTCAAATCAAAAAATAATTGACTGGGATTATTACCGCTAGATGTTCTCAATATTCTTGATTTCATCATATTTTCATCCTATGGAGGTGCAGAAATATTTCCAAAATTGAAGACTAAATCTTCCCTGAAAATCCCCTTATTTTCTGCCAGAATATCAGTTGGAGAATTTTTTTTCCTTAAGATAGAGAGATATGGATGAAGTGATTTAGAGATTTTAGGGATGAACTGATAGGCGTACATGCCTGTTTGAGAAGAATACCCATTTTACATTGTTAACATCAAAACCGAGCATGTGTTTGCCTTTTTTTTAATAGGGTTGACCGACACAAGTAAAGAAAATGCAAAAAAAATTTGTTAAATTAGTTTATGAATATAGTTAATTTATCAAAAAAAAAAGTAAAGTTAAATTATTTCCCCACACAAATTTAATTAAAATTAAATTAGAGTTAATTATAAATTATTCGATTAAAATTAAATTAAAATTAAATTATAAATTATTCGATTAAAATTAAATTAGTACTCGAACTCGTTCCGAATCGATCAATATTTCAGGTGAAGTGTCGAGTCTTGATTATGTAATAACTAAATTATGATTATGTAATAACTAAGTTTGCCGTGTCTCGATTCCAAAGGATGAAGTTCCGTTTTCATCAGTTTACTCGAACTCGTTTCGAATCGATCAATATTTCAGGTGAAGTGTCGAGTCTGATAGTAACTAAATTGATCATGTAATAACTAAATTTTGATTATGTAATAACTAAAATTATGATTATGTAATAACTAAATTTTCCGTGTCTCGATTCCAAAGGACGAAGTTCCATTTTCATCAGTTTTAACTCAAACTCCGAATCGATCAATATTCAGGTGAAGTGTCGAGTTTGATTATGTAACTAAATTTTGATCATGTAAACTAAATTTTGATTATGTAATCTTGATGTAGATAAATAAATTATGATTATGTAAGAACTAAATTTTTCCGTGTCTCGATTCCAAAGGACGAAGTTCCATTTTCATCAATTTTACTCGAACTCGTTCCGAATCGATCAATATTTCAGGTGAAGTGTCGAGTCTTGATTATGTAACTAAATTTTGATCATGTAATAAATAAATTTTGATTATGTAATAACTAAATTATGATTATGTAATAACTAAATTTTGTCGTGTCTCGATTCCAAAGGACGAAGTTCCGTTTTCATCAGTTTTACTCGAACTCGTTCGAATCGATAAATATTTCAGGTGAAGTGTCGAGTCTTGATTATGTAACTAAATTTTGATCATGTAATAACTAAATTTTGATTATGAAATAAACTAAATTATGATTATGTAATAACTAAATTTTTCCGTGTCTCGATTCCAAAGGACGAAGTTCCATTTTCATCATTTTACTCGAACTCGTTCCGAATCGATCAATATTTCAGGTGAAGTGTCGAGTCTTGATTATGTAACTAAATTTTGATCATGTAATAACTAAATTTTGATTATGTAATAACTAAATTTTTCCGTGTCTAGATTCCAAAGGACGAAGTTCCGTTTTCATCAATTTTACTCGAACTCGTTCGAATCGATCAATATTTCAGGTGAAGTGTCGAGTCTTGATTATGTAACTAAATTTGATCATGTAATAACTAAATTTTTATTATGTAAAACTAAATTATGATTATGTAATAACTAAATTTTTCCGTGTCTCGATTCCAAAGGACGAAGTTCCATTTTCATCAGTTTTACTCGAACTCGTTCCGAATCGATCAATATTTCAGGTGAAGTGTCGAGTCTTGATTATGTAACTAAATTTTGATCATGTAATAATTTTGATTATGTAATAACTAAATTATGATTATGTAATAACTAAATTTTTCCGTGTCTCGATTCCAAAGGACGAAGTTCCATTTTCATCATTTTACTCGAACTCGTTCCGAATCGATCAATATTTTAGGTGAAGTGTCGAGTCTTGATTATGTAACTAAATTTTGATCATGTAATAACTAAATTTTATTATAATAACTAAATTATGATTATGTAATAACTAAATTTTGTCGTTTCTCGATTCCAAAGGACGAAGTTCCGTTTTCATCAGTTTTACTCGAACTCGTTTCGAATCGATCAATATTTCAGGTGAAGTGTCGAGTCTTGATTATGTAACTAAATTTTGATCATGTAATAACTAAATTTTTATTATGTAATAACTAAATTATGATTATGTAATAACTAAATTTTTCCGTGTCTCGATTCCAAAGGACGAAGTTCCATTTTCATCAATTTTACTCGAACTCGTTCCGAATCGATCAATATTTCAGGTGAAGTGTCGAGTCTTGATTATGTAACTAAATTTTGATCATGTAATAACTAAATTTTGATTATGTAATAACTAAATTTTTCCGTGTCTCGATTCCAAAGGACGAAGTTCCGTTTTCATCAATTTTACTCGAACTCGTTCCGAATCGATCAATATTTCAGGTGAAGTGTCGAGTCTTGATTGTGTAACTAAATTTTGATCATGTAATAACTAAATTTTTATTATGTAATAACTAAATTTGATTATGTAATAACTAAATTTTTCCGTGTCTCGATTCCAAAGGACGAAGTTCCATTTTCATCAGTTTTACTCGAACTCGTTCCGAATCGATCAATATTTCAGGTGAAGTGTCGAGTCTTGATTATGTAACTAAATTTTGATCATGTAATAACTAAATTTTGATTATGTAATAACTAAATTTTTCCGTGTCTAGATTCCAAAGGACGAAGTTCCGTTTTCATCAATTTTACTCGAACTCGTTCCGAATCGATCAATATTTCAGGTGAAGTGTCGAGTCTTGATTATGTAACTAAATTTTGATCATGTAATAAAATAAGTTTGATTATGTAATAACTAAATTATGATTATGTAATAACTAAATTTTCGTGTCTCGATTCCAAAGGACGAAGTTCCATTTTCATCAATTTACTCGAACTCGTTCCGAATCGATCAATATTTTAGGGAAGTGTCGAGTCTTGATTATGTAACTAAATTTTGATCATGTAATAACTAAATTTTATTATATAATAACTAAATTATGATTATGTAATAACTAAATTTTGTCGTTCTCGATTCCAAAGGACGAAGTTCCGTTTTCATCAGTTTTACTCGAACTCGTTTCGAATCGATCAATATTTCAGGTGAAGTGTCGAGTCTTGATTATGTAACTAAATTTTGATCATGTAATAACTAAATTTTTATTATGTAATAACTAAATTTTTATTATGTAATAACTAAATTATGATTATGTAATAACTAAATTTTTCCGTGTCTCGATTCCAAAGGACGAAGTTCCATTTTCATCAATTTTACTCGAACTCGTTCCGAATCGATCAATATTTCAGGTGAAGTGTCGAGTCTTGATTATGTAACTAAATTTTGATCATGTAATAACTAAATTTTGATTATGTAATAACTAAATTTTTCCGTGTCTCGATTCCAAAGGACGAAGTTCCGTTTCATCAATTTTACTCGAACTCGTTCCGAATCGATCAATATTTCAGGTGAAGTGTCGAGTCTTGATTGTGTAACTAAATTTTGATCATGTAATAACTAAATTTTATTATGTAATAACTAAATTTTGATTATGTAATAACTAAATTTTTCGTGTCTCGATTCCAAAGGACGAAGTTCCATTTTCATCAGTTTTACTCGAACTCGTTCCGAATCGATCAATATTTCAGGTGAAGTGTCGAGTCTTGATATGTAACTAAATTTTGATCATGTAATAACTAAATTTTATTATGTATAACTAAATTATGATTATGTAATAACTAAATTTTTCCGTGTCTCGATTCCAAAGGACGAAGTTCCATTTTCATCAGTTTTACTCAAACTCGTTCCGAATCGATCAATATTTCAGGTGAAGTGTCGAGTCTTGATTATGTAACTAAATTTTGATTATGTAATAAAAAAAAGTAAAAAGAACAAAAAGGAAAAAAATAAAAAAAATTTAAGTAAAAATGAAAAATAATGAAAATTTTTATGCCACATTATGTCCAGCCAGTCAATTACATGGTTTAAGCTAACACTCCAGCCCAGTCCATTACATGGTTTAAGCTAACACTCCAGCCCAGTCCATTACGATTTTACTTATGTTATTTCAAAAATGCATCGAATAGGATGTCCATAGTAAATCAACGGTGAATATTTATCACAATCCCAACCAATAGTTAGATTAATAGGGAAGAACCTCTTATCTTACGCTCTGTAACATCTCAAAATTCTGTTCGTTTATCTTTCCTCCTAAACAGGTTACAGAGCGGATGGAGAAACTAGAGAAACCTAAGCAGAGTAAAAAGGGGATAAAGTTCTAGGCTTAAAATCAGGGAAACATTGAGATTTGTTAGAGTAAAAAGGGAAATCGGATTTCTAAAGTTTGGAAATATTTTTAGGTCTACCGTAGGATCAAAATCAAATGGTATTTTCTTAGGAGATTTTTCCGAAAAAAGGAAATCGTAGACCAAACTCAATCGATTTTTCAGTTCACCCTAAATAATTTTGAGCGGGATGAAAATGAAACGCAAAATTTTCGGCGGGATTATTCAATCTGTGCGACTTTATAAAGGGCCGTATGATGTTGAGGAATTGCATGGCTAAATCTTATAAAGGTATATCCTGTTCTCAATCTTTCTTTCGTCTAAAAAGCTTAGTTATTCAAACCCTAATTGATTCAAACCTTAATTTTTGAATCAGACCCAATTGATTCAAAGGTTAAGTTTTGACTCAAACCCTAATTCTTAATTTTTGATTCATTGAAAGCAGGGTTTATGCACCTGTTTATTTCTTATTAAGAAGAACAATGGTGTGCATGCATGTTTAAGCTTTTCCTATGTTATGCTTAGGATCTTTATGCAGATTGTATTCTAAGTTGCATAGTGGCTGGATAACAACTCAGTCTTCTATGGTTATGGAAATGCTATTCTTTTATGTTTTTTTCTTTCTTTTCCGATGAATCTGATTAATGTTTTTCACACTGCAAACAATAGTTTAAGCTTCTGTGGTTCTCCCTGAAACCACTCGACATCACATTCTTATCTCATTTAGCTGGCCACATTCTCTGTCGTGTATACTCCCGTGTCATTGACGTTTTGTATAATGGGATTATAATTATGTCAGAGCTAGGTCAATTGAATGTTATTCCTTGGTTTTTTTATCTGTCTATTCTGATGAATGTTTTTCACATTGCAAACCAATAGTTTAAACTTCTGTGGTTCTCCCTGAAACCACTAGAAATCACATTTTTATCTCATTTTCATCAACTTTAGCTGGTCAGTAAGCTTCCATCTGTCGTGTATACTCCCGAGTCATTGACATTTTGTATAATGGGATTATAATTATGTCGGAGATCGGCATCCGTCGTTTGTTTTTAGGGAACTTGGTAGGTTTACATAATTGTGTATGTTTGAACTGGAGTCTTGCTTGAGTTCTTTCAATGCTCTAGTAAAAACCTCAGCGATTAATAATTTTTTAATTGTTATATCTTTTAACAATTCTGAGACGGCATCCTGCTCTTGCATCTAATCATACTAATCAAGACCATGTTAGTACTGACATAATCAAGACCATGTTAATTGACTGTTATTTAATTTTGCTTGTGTCTAGCTTAATAACTTTTGACTTTGATTGAAAAGAATTCAGACCTTATTTGATTGAATCATATACATGTATATGCAGTTTCCTATATGACTACACAAGAGAATTCGAGTTGGGAGCCAGAGTATGATGATGATGAGTATGCTGAAAATGAGACTGCAGCCCTGGAGGCTCAAGCCTTGCAGAATTTAGGAGAGTCAGAGGATGAAGACGAAGATTCCGATGGTAGTCGCACCGGTTCCGATGGTGATAGCTCCAGTTCTGATGATGAATCGACTGAAAGTCCTGAACAGCCTGGTAATGCTATACTAGCTTGTCTGTTTTTGTTTGCTTTGGACTTAAAAAATATGAGTACACTCTTACACCATGTTTACTCTTATTTTGGGTTTTTGAACTATAAAAAGACACAGGAGCTCCAAACAATACAGTAGAGTCTAAGGAGAATAATGTTCGAGGTTTAACAAGATTGAAGAAGCTAAAGAAAAATTTTGACGGCGAGAAGCATGTGATAGAATTTGATAATTTTGGTCGATTTAAGGGGAAATATAAAGCTGAAATTGCTAGTTACATGGGTGTATTGGTACGTCGAGACGTTGGTCTAAGGCACTTGAAGTGGAAGGAAGTGAATTCAGTGATGAGGGATAAGTTATGGCACGAACTATTGGTATGTATATGCTGATCTATATTGATTTTTAATACTATATTTGTTATTAATTTGTTACCTGCCGTTAACATCTCCATATTTTGGCAGCGGTTTTATGAAATTGAGGAGACTATGAGAAGACAAATTATGAAATATTTTGGGGAACATTTGCGCAACTTCAGAAGAAAGTTGTATGTAAAGTTCATAGTGCCCAATTTGGGTAAACCTGCTAAACTAAATACTGTTCCTAAAAATATCGTGTCATTGTGAACCAAGAACAATGGGACAAGTTCGTAAAGTGGAGGTTGTCTGATAAATGCAAGGTTGTATATTGCACGTTTTAGTTTGGAAATATTGATATTAATTTCATTAATTAGTCTAACTTTTTTATGAATGAAATTCTTTAAATCTGTATGCTCAGGAGTTGTCCATTAGGGGAGCTAAGGCGCGTAAGAACCACAAATATAACCGCAGGACGGGAAGAGCAGGGTATGCAGGGCTGTTGGAAAAATTAGTAAGTCCAGTTTATTATAAAAAATTATTATTATTTCCAGTTTAAATTATAGTATTATCTATCTAATTTTTCTTCTTGTGTATTTTATAATTACTAGATTAATGAGAAAGAGATCCTTGAAAATGAAAATCCTTCACGGTCTTTACTATGGAGGAAGGCATATCAAAACAAAAATGGAGAATACGATGACGATGATGTTAGGGAAAAAGCAGCTCAGCTTGTAAGACGACTGAAACTATCTAGCTATTTGTTTTGTGCTTGAGTAAATGTGAAAATAATTTTGCTTTAATTGATTATCACTTCTAATCCCTTAATATTTTTTTTTGTGCAGGAGGATTTTGATAAGCAGCTGGAAGATGGAACTTTGAGAAAACAACCAGACAATGATTCTATCACCCTTGTGTTTGGGGAAGAACATGTTGGGCGTGTAAGATGTATAGGAAAGGGAGTGACTCCAAAAACGTACTGGCACCTGCCACGGAAAGGAGCATCCAAGGAGCACATTGAACTGAAGAAACAACTGGAAGATGAAAGACGCGCGAACCAAATGGAAAGAGATAGGAAGGATGCAGAAATGAAGGAAATGAAGGCAGCAATGAAGGCACAAGAAGAAATGATGAGAAGCTTAATGCCTCAGCTAAAATCTCAAGGTATATTGAAAAAGAAAATCAAAAGCAAAAAGGCACGGGTATGTTTAACATCATCCAAGTAATTTTGATTAAGTATGTATTTCCTAATAATTCTGCAGTATCTAATATGTCAACTGCACTATATAGAAATCTCCTATTAGAGAGAAGTCTCTTATGCTTGAATCCCCTGTTACAAGCATTTCTCCGACTGAAAGGAATGAATCTAATACAAATAGAAATGCCCCTGAATCTGAACATGTATCTCAGTCTACGGGATCGAAAGATAGTACTGAACTCCAAATGGTATGTTTCTTTTGCAGGTATTTAAAATATATAGTGCTTTGAGAGTTCCATTTTTTGTTGATGTTAATATAGCGTATATTTTTGTAGTCTGGAAAATACAAACAAAAGTCTCCTGCATCTGAGCATCTACCCCTTAGTTCACCAGACAATTCTCAATCGAAAGACAAAACTGAACTTTCAACGGTATGTCCTTTTCACATGCATTTAAGCATTTTGAGATTTGAATCTGTTGATGTCAATATAACATTTATGTTTTGCAGATTGGTAAATGCAAACTGGCTCATGCTTCACTGAGAAATATCATTGCATGGGGTTCGGTTCTTCCATCAGTGCCAGGTCAGAAGGTTCATGGAGATCCACTCCGGGATGATTGTGTCAGAGTGACGGTTGAAAAGTCGATATTAAAGAATCATTGTTTGCCAGTCCCATCTACTCATATCAAAACAGTAGAGGATGCTGAAAAATCTATAGTAGCTTGGCCTAAAGAGTTTGTGATCTCTTGCTCTAGTGTAAGTTGCTTTATTATACATGTTTATTACCTTCTGCATCCTGACCATATAACTGTTAACATGGTTTTTTCCCTTAATTATACATCCACTGGCTTGCTGCAGGGCCATCCACTTTCAGACCCCGGTGAACATGATTCTGACCCAAACGATGAATATGATTCTGACCCAAACACTAAGAAGACAAAGAAGAAGAGACCTTCATATATGAAGAGCGGGGAACTAAAGTCTCGGAGATCCAGCAAGAGACTCAAGACTGCAGCCTAATTATTAATAGAAATAGTCGTGGACTATAGGATTTGGATGTTTAAACTTTTAAGTCTCTCTTTCAAAGTTTGTTTTCTCAAGGTTACTGCACAATTATCAGATTGTTGTGAAATGAAATTATTTTGGTACAATTCTAATTGTAGTCTTCATTAATTTTTTATGGATGGTTATTTAGGTGATTTTTGAATATCTACATTGAAAACACTTGATGTGTCCAAAAGGTGAACAATAGCTACATTCAAAACACTTGATGTGTCCAAAAGGTGAACAATAGCTACATTCAAAAAACTTGATGTGTCCAAAAGGTGAACAATAGCTACATTGAAAACACTTGATGTGTCTAAAAGTTGAACAATAGCTACATTCAAAAAACTTGATGTGTCCAAAAGGTGAACAATAGCTACATTGAAAACACTTGATGTGTCCAAAAGGTGAACAATATCTACATTCAACACACTTGATGTGTCTTTCGAAAAAATTTAGCCACGGTGCTACAAATTTTTAGTAGCCATAACTTATTAATTGGCCATGTAAAATGTTTATCATGTGTCCAAAAATATGGATGACCATGGTACCATAGATTAAACGTGACTACAAATCATGTATTAGCCATGTTAAATTATTTTCCGTGTGTCCAAATGATAGAGATGGCCATGGTTGAGAAAAATTAGTGTGACCGCAACTCATGAATTGGCCATGATAAAATGAATTTTGCGTGTCCAATTGATGACAAAGGCCACGACTATAATAAAATTTACGTGACTTTAAGGTAAACTTTAGCCACATATAATTAAATTGTGTGTCTATAAGGATCCTATGGCCACAGTGATAGTGAAAATGCTTAACTACCAAAAAAATATTGAGTACCATATAGACACGGTTTTAGAGTTATGGCCATGGTTAATCATATTTTATAGCCACTCAAAGTTTATGCAGCCATATGGATACCTTTTTGTCTCGGCACCTGATGCCACATTTTTGTAGTGAAAAAAATCCATGACCAAAAGCCTATGGACACGGTGATTAAGTGTGGCCAATGTGAAGATTTGTACTAGTGTTCCAAGTATGTGACTTATTGCAAGTTGGAGGCGTAGGAATACTAAGGGAACTAGGTGAACTATAGGTTTAGTTGCTTGGTCTCAACTATACGAAGTTGATTTGATTTTGTATAGCAGATTAATTCTGAGAGTAATCAATTCTGGATTAGGTCCCGGGATTTTTCTGCATTTGAGGTTTCCTCGTTAACAAAATCTTGTTGTGTCTTTACTTTTCTATTTCCCAATGATAATTGTTTTATTATAATTAGAAGTAAAATACACAAATGTTAATTCATAATTACTTGATAGCAATCCTATAGTGTTTGGTTAAGTCGGAACCTATTATCAAGTAATCATACTTCGTTGTTGTATTGTCTCGAACTAGTATCCGTAGACGATCACACGAAGTGTGAGCCGATTAGTTGTATTGTCTCGACTCAGTCCATAGACAATCATTTTCGGAGAAAGGACTTATAGGTGGAAAAGTTTTAGATTGAGGTATATTTGGGTACCCTCGTCTTTTCAGTAATCTAGTTGCTCGACTATTAATCTATCAATAGTTTCAAAATATATGTTCAGATAAAAACACATGTATGTATTCCAGTTTTTGTGGAATAACTCACAAAAGATGATATGAGTCATGAAATTTCCACTTCTCTACTTCATCCATGATACCAACGAACCAGTATATGTTGAAGTATGACAATAAGAGAACTATATTTAGTAATATATTCAACCTAAAGTAAGTGGTTGACATGCACAGTGAGATTCTCTTGGCCTGTTGAGATAAAGAAATTTCTCAAATTAAGCTAAATGCAGCAAAAAATTGAACATAGAAAGAACCCCGAAGTAATGAGGGTTAGACATACCGACTCATATAAAGTACGTGAAAAGGGACATATATATCATGAGACAAAGATGTATTTTTTTCCGCGGTATTAATGACACCAAAGTACAGGTATCAACTGAACATGAGATGAAGCTAATATGTAATTTCTAGATCTCGCCAAAGAGTTGGGAATGAATCTTCTTACTGGTATTGGTACAAGCAATGCAATGCGGGTACCATAGTGGCGACCAATTTTCATGAGAAGGTCATACTTTAGACACCAACTTTAATGACAAGAAGAACTTTACCTGGCCAATTGACTTTTTATTTGAACTAGATCCAATGTCTGCGCTTATGGAATGAAAAGTACATCATTCCCACGAGACATAAATTATCTACAACATTTGAGATATATATGGATGAAAAATATATCATCCCCCCTGAAACGTAACATATATTCACTCTAAAGTACTTGAGTTGAATCTCACTTTTGTTACTAATAAGGAAACACCACTTATTTAATATCTCAAGACTCAATGTCTAAAAGATAGTGGTTTCCCTCCCACCAGCTTAAGGAATATAAACTAGTTGTTGAACTATTTACTTATAATGTGACTACGAGGATTGGATCATCGAGCGAAGCACTACTCAAAATTCGTTTTCAAGACTAAATAAAGACGTCACAAAATAACTACATGTACCAAGAGATAATCACACCTTGTTAAATTCCACAGAAACCCATGCAAGTGGATATCATGTGGAAGCTCACAGTGATGAAAATGTAATTGACTGCATCTTTTATAGTCTCTAATGTATTTGGAAGGAAACATATTTTAGAGAAACTAATGAGTCAATCTAGTGAAATGTAAATCACTGCAGTATTTGGATTATTGAATCCATATTGTCTCCGACAATGAGATGATGGGAATTGACCCATACATGTGACATGATGATCGCTTTGAAAGGACTCATACAAACATCAATTTATTTGAGTGAACAAAAATGGGAGACAGATTGACATAATGCAAAATGACGGC